>NW_004955426.1:25893004-25898998 GCF_000276665.1 Chinchilla lanigera | reverse complement strand
TGGCTAGATAGGAAAACTTGTGGACCTGTTGTATTCTTATCAGCTACCACAGATGGGTTCTGAGGACTTGACACATTTTTAGAAGTACTATGGTTTCTTCATTTGTCGGCATTGCTTACTCAGCATTGCTGTAGTCTCCCACTGCAAGGAGTACTTAATCAGGTGACATGAGGTTCATGCTCAGTATCTATGATTCTACAGGGAATAATGAATCCAGTCCTGAGGACCTGTTGGTGGTAAATATGATACCACTTCTTTCCTGTGCCAAAGCACTAGCTTAAATTTTTATAGAGTCTTTACTCTTTTTAAGTCTGGCCACAAAGATATCCATTCAATGTGGGCAACAAATGGCACAGGAAGACCCATTTTTCGTGCTACTCTGTGTCTGGCTCATTTTCATTTGTAGTATTTTGTCTTAGATTTGATAATGTCGAAACTAGAAAAGAGTCAAGATAAATAAGTTAATTAGCTGCTGTCTCAGATTTGTTTGATGAATTTTTCAGCAGGTCAAAGTCATGTTTTGTACTGTGTTCACCTAGTCATAGATAAGATGTTAGTACATTTTGAGGAAAATGCAACTTTAGAATGTTTATACCTAACAAGCAAGTTAAATATGGCATAAAGTTGCAGATTTCAGCTGATACCAAGATTTATTATATACTAAATGCAGAAATATATGCTGGTACTGAAGTAAAAAACCCATCTTATCAGGCTGTAGAATTATTCTGAGACTTGTGGAATATATTGAAGGTACCAAAAGAAATATTAGCTGTGTTACTTGGCACAGCTCAGTGCAACTTCTTGATGAATTTTAAAAGAAAAGCTTGACTTGTGTAGGCTCTTTGAAAAAAAAAAAAAAAATAAGATTCTACCACCTGAATTTTACAAAATAGAAATCGAACTGTTCAGTTTCAAGTATTTGGATTTTATGCTCTCAATATATTATTTTCATGTGCCAAAAAGGTCAGAGTGTCATATTAATATCAAGTATGTGCCACAGTGATTCTGTTGACAAAGAAACTTAAAAGCCTGGTATTATTCACTTTTATAACAACCTAAAATCTGGAGTTGACACTTTTGATGGAAAGTGTGCATTATATTAGACATCCCTGAGAACCAACTGTTGGCCATGGCATTTTTTATACCATTTTAAATGTTGTGGGTGTTAACTCCCATGTATTGTACTGGTTTGCACAACGAGGTGAAATGATAAAATATTTTGCTTTTATTAAACCTCCTGCAATGCCGTTAACTGAGGAAAACCTATTAGTAGCTATTCCAGAATAGCTACTAAAAAAGTGCCCATAAAAATACAAAAACTTATAGCAGAAATCCTGGGAATGGAGATTCCTGTTATAGGAAAGCCCAGACAATCTACTGATGAAAACAATAGAAAAGATGTGCCATATGCCCCAGCAGCGAGGACAGAAACACTGGTATTCAATGTGATGCTAGTAAAATGCTAATTTCTAATCAGTGCTATAAGACACTTTGTTCTTTTTGTGAAAATTAATTTTGGTTTTTGTTACAAATACTTATGCAATGTGTTTATAAGTAAATATTTAACATAATTTTTTTACTTTTATAAAATTAAATTTATGACTTTTGGGGACCATGAGTAGTATGTTTGAAGCCAGAACAAGTGAGTGGTCGCTGCAGGTTAATGAAACCCAAGACTGTAAGGGTGAGGAGCAACAGGAGGCAGGAAAAGAATAGGTTCATATGCAGTCAGAGATGTTGATTAACAACTGGAAATTTGGATCTAGAGCTCAGGGGAGAAGTAGCGACTGAATAAATTGTGGGAGTCATTAGCATGTGAGGATAACTGGAGCCTGAACTAGAGGTGACATTGTATAGCAAAGATGAGTAAAGACAGGGGCAGCTAATTTTGGAGCTTTAGGTACCTCAAGGAAAAGAATGCTGCACATTCACCTCTGTGCTTGTACAGAAAAGATGCTTAATAAAAGATGCTTAATAGGCGTTTGCTAAGGGAGTGAGTGCGAAGGTGTCCATCCTTGCAGTGGCACATAAAGAACTGAAATTCCACTGTCACGTCCAAGGGAAATTCCATCAAGTTGTCCTCTGAAAGACCCTTTGGGGACTACATGACCCTGATTGCTTCCTGCTGCTAGAATGAGATTATGGAAGATGCCTTCCTCATCAGCACCTGGGCTGTAATTAACTGCTAACTATAATACAGCCTTCATATTATGATAAAGTAATTAACTTCCTATAAAACAAAATAGTTCCAAAATTATTCATAGTAGTCAAGCAATTTATTGTAGCTTTTAGGCTTTAGTTTTCATTTCTGCAAGTTTTTGCTTGCACTTTATACCACTCAATGGAAATACTCTTAAATGTTTCAAAAGTAAGCATCTCTCTTTTTGAATAGTAGATCATTGCCTTTCTAATGAATGATCTTGGGAGATAATTAGGGTGAGGTAAATATGTTAATAGAAGTTTTTTTTTAAAAGCAACAGGTCAATTAGCTATAGATTTTCTCTTCCTGATTCTTAAGGCTTGTATTCATAATTCCATAGTTATCTTCTTTCTAGTCGCTTCTGTGCCTGTTCTTAATAAAGTTCAGAGATACTTTTTCTCTTATTTACTTCATTTTTATAAATTAATTATTATTTATAATGCAGGAAAAAATAAAGCAACTTGACTAGTAATCAAGATATAGTTTCTGTAAAGGAAAAGTGTCCATGTAAGAAAAAAAATGTCATTTTGGATAAAGCAATTAATGGGATATGTACACATTCCTGAATAATTTTTTTTTCTCTTGAAATATTATGTCTGCAGACAAAACCTTGTTTGTTGAATTTTGTTAGGAAAAAAATGTGCAAGTAAAAGGAAAATTTGCTAAAATATTTTCTTTTAAGTTTAAATCATATTTCCTAGTAAAACAAACCATCTTGGGAATGCAAGTATCTCTCATTCCACTGGTGTTTTGCTTCTAGTGGGAAATAGCAATCAGCTGGAGACAGTAATCATTCAGGGCTTGATTTGGGCTCACACACGATGACTTAAGCTACTAAGGAGTAAGAATGTGCCTGCACTGCATCCCTGACTTCTCCCAGAAGCACTTAGAGTATGTGTGCTTACAGTTTTTTTATTGTCTCACAATTTTGGGGAGTAGTTTTTATGATTCACATCTACAGTTGCAGACAGACTCACTAAGGGTTGCTGAGCTGTTGTGCAGCAGAGCTGAAGTTGCTAGTTCAGTTTAAAAGATAGCATTCTTTCCTTCATGGGTTGCTAAGTCTTGATATTAGCCTAGCCAGGAATGTGTTTAAAATGACATTTCAGTGTTTCACTTCAAAGGTAGTCTAAAATCGAAGCTCATACCATGTAAAATAAAAAGTGTTCATCCTACAAGTAATGGTTGAATTTAAGTTAAATCCAGAGGGGATGAACATTTGACATTTAAGTATGAGAAAGAGGGCACCAGCCACGAGAGCTGACAGAGGGAACAGCACCCCATGCACTCAGGAGTCAGGGTCAGAGGCACTGGGAAGCAGAGCAGTTCTTACCATGGAAGCTTCCCATCAACAGACAGACCACCTGGAGACAAGTGAGCCTCGTGTAGTGGAAGTATCTAAACAGAGCCCAGAAACCATCTTGGGGAACTCTTGGGTGGAAGGTTATGTTATATTCAGTGCTTTTTAGGTTCCTCCCCAAGGTCGAGCTGTACCAGTTAGCACTACCATCACCTGAGGCAGTGGGCCAGAACCTCAGCGCGCAGTGCTTAAGGTGAAGTTGGCATCCTCACAGTGGACCTAAATGTATCTTCTCCCCTTGGGAATTGTGTGTTTTCATTAGACTTTACGGGGGAATTTTTACCATTTAACAGGTCTTTCAAGACTAAGGTATCTATTCTTTTAAAATTACTTTCAGACACTTCAAAGCACCTTCTTCTGTTTCCTGTAATTCTTTACCCAGCAGCATTTGTTAACTTGTTTTCATCATCTCTGTCTCTCTTTCCAATTATCCCCTGGCTCCCTCCCTTTCTTCATTCTTTTTTATTCCTCTTCAAGTCATTTTTAATCACCTCGTTGACATTTTGCCAAAAGTGTTAGACTTAGCAAGAGGAGAGCAGATTTTGAAAACTGGTGGTGATGGTAATGAACTGCCACCAGTAGTCAACACTCAGTTATTTTTCTGGCATCAACAGTGTTCCACAACTAATGGCTGATGAGGGAGTTGACATTTATTTATAATAGTTACTGTTGACATTTTTTCATTGCTGATTTTCAGAATCTTTTGTGCTGTAAAATAATTATTATGATGGAAGTTGTCATTGTCATTTCCTTGACTCCCACAGGCTGTGTTTGACGTGGACAAGAAGAAAGGGCTAACTCTGATTGAGCTCTGGGAAGGCCTGACAGTGGATGACATACAAAAGAGCACTGGGTGTGATTTTGCAGTAAGTGTTTCTGTGAGCAAATCCAGCCTCTTGCGCTGTATCGCAGGCTCAGTGAATGAGTGTTTACAAGACGTGAACCATTAATTTGTGATCATTTTGGGAAATGACCTTTGTGGTGAACAGAAGAGGAAAGAAAGGAGCCTCCAGAAGAGAACAGGTGGGAGCAGGAGCCGTGCTCTGACTCAGCCTGCCCTTGGCTCTGGAGTAAAAATTGGGGAGGAGCCACAAAAGCATCTGGAGCAGAAGGGCGAGCTTGATGTCTCAGCCCTGTTCTGTGAAGTGCCAGGCAGTCCCTTTCTTTGAGTGTATGTCATATGTGATTGAACTTGATTAGCTCAAAAATGTGCACAAGATATGGAGAAATGATGCTTCCTTCTTTTAAAACCCATTTATGATAGGATGTCTCAGCCTTTTTGAAATTAACTAAAAGTAAAGCCAACATGTCTCTGAAATGGAAGAAAGATTAGATTCTTAAGATACTTTTGAAATGAGAGGAAAAAATAATAAAAGAAGAAATCTGCTAATTAAAATGAAATGCAACAAGAAGAAAACATGTTAATGTTGCAGCTACTCTTCTTGGAGAAACAGATTTGACAAAAATTATTTGACAAGTCGTGCATAAGTTTCATACATAACTTCTTATATATCCTACATGCTTGGCTTGTATCTATCAGTGCATAACAAATTTCTTTAAAACAATTTTGTTGCATAATTCATTATCCACATAATAACTGTTCCTGGTATTATACCTAGGTCTTTGTCTATTAACCTTTTCTGAATTTCCTTTTGGAAAAAAGAAATCCTCTCGTAATATCTTATTTGAAAAGCACATATGCTAAGTATCCTTGGGAAGGTGTGTTGTTTATACTTTAGTATTTCTTACTCCAATGATAAAAACAAATCAGTCTCAATCAGCTGTTCTTTATTTTTGTTTTCCTGTGTGTGAAAGGGTTACCCTGTGTGTCAGGTGATATTTTTGAGATCCATAGACTGTTCGGTTGCCTGCTTTAAGAGAATACAAAACAGAACACCCTCATTATCTAATTCTTTGTTATACATGCCAGTAAATCAAGAATGGAAAGGATGAGTTGAAACTATTTTTGCTTTGTTTTCACATAAAAAATGCCATTTTCCATATCTTCGTACCTTGAAAAATATCCCTGTGGTCTCTCTTGTATTCCAATACCATCCCTTCTTTTATAATTAGCTTTACCAGATACATAGAAATTGTACATATTTATAGGATATTGTGTGATATTTCAGTACATATATACACTGTGTAATGCTCAAATCAAAGTAAACAGATCTGTCTCCTTGATTATTATGTCTTTATGATGATGGAAACTTTTAAAATACTTCCTTTCAAGTTTTTGAAATGAACATTAACTTATTATTACCTATAGTCACCTGACTGTAAAAGAACATAAGAGAATCTCTTACTGCTGCCTATGTGTAATGCAGTGCCACTGATCAACCTTTTCCTGTCCTTCCTCCTCCCTACTCTTCCTCAGCTCTGAGGAAGCACAATACTATCTCAACTTCTACAAAATTAAGGGTTTTTAAAATAT
>NW_004955426.1:25865518-25892627 GCF_000276665.1 Chinchilla lanigera | reverse complement strand
ATGACTGATTCCATTTCCTTTGGCTCTGTACCCAGAACGGAGATTTTTGGATCATATGGTACTTTTAAGGTTTTTTCTTTTGTCTTTTCGAGACAGGGTCTTGCTATGCAGTTGACACTGGCCTTGAGCTCACTTTGTAGCCCCAGGCTGGTCTTGAACTCACAATGCCTCAGCCTCCCCAGTGCTGGGATTACAGGCGTGCGCCACCGTGCCCAGTGACTGCTAAGGTTTTGAGGCACCTACAGACTGTTTTCCATAGTGGCTATACTAATTTACATCACTGTGCATGGTGTTTTTCCTCTCCATTTTTGCCAGCACTTACCCTTCTTCTTCTTCACACTTGATGTTGGCCAAAAGGTTGATTTTTTCCTGATAATAACCAATCTAACCAGAGTGAGAGGAATGTTTCATTGCAATTTTGATTTGCATTTCTTTGATTATTATGTTGAACATTGTTCATATACTTTTAACCATTTGCATATCTTACTTTGAGAAATGTCTATTTAGGTCTGTTGCCTATTTTATTTGGATTATTCAGGTTTTTTGTTTCTCTCTGTTCCTACTGAATTGAGTTCTGTATATATTCTGAATAGTAAACTTTTGTCAGTTGTATAGTTTACAAATATTTTTTTTTCATTCTGTGGGTTTATCTTCACTCTTGTTTTCTTTGCTGTATGGAAGAAAGTTTTTGGTTTGATGTATTCTCATTTATCTGCCTCTAGTTTTGTGTTCTGTGCTTTTGTGGTTTTATGCAAAAATTTAAAAAAAAATTCTTGCCCATTCCAGTGTCCTGAAGCATGCTTTTCCTAGTAGTTGCAGGCATAGTTTCAGGTTTTACAAATACACACGCACGTGCGCACTCTTGCACACATCTTTAACCAGGTCAAATTGAGTTTTATAATAGGTTGAGAGATCCAGTTACATGGATTCAGTTTCATTCTTTTACATGTAATGTAAATATGTGTAAACATATTTCTCCCAGTATAATTCTCCCAGCAACATTCATTGAAAAGACTGATCTTTTCTAATGCATATTCTTAACACCTTTGCTCAAAGATCAGTTGACTGTAGATGCATGGATTTACTTTTAGGATCTGTTTTGGTCAGTGTATCTGTTTTATGCCATTGTTGTGTTGTTTTAAATATAATAGCTTTGTGGTACATTTTGAAATTGTGTAAATTAATATTTCCTGTTTTCTTCTTTTTGTTCAATATAACAGCTGTTAGAGGTCATTTTTCTGTTTTGTTTCGGTGGTTTCATATAGATTTTGGGATTATTTACTCTAGTTCTATGAACGAAGATACTGGTATTTTGATGAGATTGCACTTTGATAGTGGTTCTCCCAACCTATGAGCACCATTTTTTTGTGTCCACTGTAATTTCTTTCTTTATATTTTATAGTATTATAGTATTTTATAGTTTTTATCTGTTAATGGACATCTGGGTTATTTACCTCTTGACCGTTGTGAATAGTGATGTTGTGAACATGATTGTATAAATATCCTGCTTTGACATTTTTTGAGTATGTACTCAACAGTGGAATTGTTGAATACTATGGCAGTTCTGTTTTTAATTTTTTGAGGAAACTCTATACTTTTTTCCACAATGGCTGTAAGATTTACATTCTAATTGTGCACAAAGGATTTCAATTTTGTCCTATCCTCGCCAGTGCTTATTCTTTTCTGTTTAATATTAGCCATTCTAATAGGTGTGAGTCAGTATCTCACTGTGCTTTGATTTGCATTTCTCTTGTGATTTCTCACATTCAGCATCTTTTTATATGCCTGTTAGCCATTTATGTATCTTCTTTGGTGAATTGTCTATTCAGTAGCCCACTTTTAAATCAGATTGGTTTTTTGGTGTGAACTTGTAGAAGTTCCTTGTATATTCTGGTGTTAATCTCCTTATCGGACACATGATTTGAAAATACTTCCTCCAATTCCATACATTGCCTTTTCCTTTTATTATTTCCTGTGACAAGCAAAAGTTTTTTATGTTTAAAATAGTCTCTAGCACTATTTTTTATGTTACTAGCATACATTTTTCACAACTACAGAGGCTGATTTTTCTCCCATTACCCTAACAGTTTGGGAGAAGTTTGTCTCCCAAATATTTGTCAACTGATAATTCTTTCTCATATTGCACATATCCTCATATTCCATATGTAACAAGCTAATGAAAATGTCAAATTCCTTTATTTTGTCTATACTGATATTATTCATTGTGTTACTTGATAGACCAAAATAGAAAAAAAGGGAAAAGAAAGGTGACATTCCATCACTTAAAATATCCATTTTCAGTGAGAAATGAATTCAGGATTATTTATTTCTTTTCTGATAAATGCTTAAGTTCTGATAAATGCTTAAGCTATTTTAAATTTACCATAAATGTCTTAGAAACCTTTTGGAAACTATATTTTTTTTGTTTTTATTAAAAAAATTAAAATAAAAGTAAATTTAATCAATATTTGAACATCATAGAGTAAAATAAATAAACTTCCCAAATTATTGGTCAACTGTGATTATTAAACATCCAGTGTGTATTGCATATTAAGTTATGAAATATGACAAAATACAACTAATTGGTACAGTCCACAGTCCCAAGGGCCTTGGTCTTATTCTTCAGGCACAAATTCACTTACACACCAGCAGCAAAAATTAAATAGAAACATTCTGAAAGAAACTTGCTGCAGACATTCTTTGCCAAATTCAATAAATTTATCCTCTCAATATTTATTATGAACTAGCATTATACTAGAATTAAGCAATACCCTCATGGGATGTCAGTTGACTGGGAAGACCAATAGTTGGCTTACCTTCCACATCTACACCTTATTTGTCTGCACCTACCCTGTAGGTCCTGTTGGCAGAATCATGTGCTTTGGCTTGCATGGGCTTACAGTGCTGATGATGCTGGGGGCAATGGAATGAGAAGTGGTGGCTTAGTAGATTTTTTCATTACAAAATAGACAAGCCAAGTCAGTCTTCATAAAGCTTCATCTTCTTTTCCAGTAAAAGTCAGTTTCAAAACTGAGGATATAAATGATACTAAGAGCTCAAAATAGGGCTGACAAGGAAGAGGATCAGATGTTTCATTTAAAAACATTAAGGTATCCAGTTTGCTTTTAAAGGAGATGTTCCAAGTGTCTATTGGAAATGGTCTGCTTTCAAAGAAGAATAAGTTTATTTCAATAAGTTATTCCCACAGATGTTCTGTTATTAAACAAAAGACAATGAAACAATGTTTTAAATACACATGTGAGACATACATATTTAAATACAACAAGCTCGGGGCTGGGGATATAGCTCAGCAGCATAAGCGCTTGCCTGGTAGGCCTGAGGTCATGAGTTCAATTCCCGGTACCAAGAAAAATAAAAAAATGAAAAAATAAAAAGTAAAATTGCATGACCAATAAAATCTAGAGGAATTATTCTAAATACAATGAGCTCATATGTCCTTCACTATTTTTTGTAGATTTGAGGGTCAGTGTATGTGGGATATTATTTTTTTCTATTAATATATGTCTGCTCTTGGAACTGGCAAGACTGAATGCATTCTCATTTATCCTGAGCTCTATGCCAAGCCTCACTGATCACCTTTATTCATTCTTTTAGTAGAAAATGTTGCTTTATTCTTATTTATTCTTAGTTGTTTTTAGTACAAAGCTGGAATAAACATCACTAACTCTTGATATGGTGAATAGTTAATACAGTTCTTGCAGAAGTTATTTATAAATGAACCTAGAGTATCATCAAAAGCAATTAATTGCCTTCTTTTTTAGTTTTTAATACTGATTTAACCATTCTTGGGAATGCTTCTTCTACTTCTCTGTTTATTTAATCATGCATTCATTCATTCATTTGTTTATTTATTAATTGTACAAAATATTAATTGTTCATCCTGCAAGGCAAAATGCTAACATAGCCCATTACCATTATCACATCGAAATGCACTTAAGTTTTAATACTTCGTGCTCTGCTTTCCAGAGACCGTTCATAACTAGGGCCCTGTGCATACTTACATCTTAATATGGCTGGGCCATGATGGCATGACCAGGTGTGGTGGTACACACCTGTAATAATTGAAATTGGGAGGTTGATGCAGAAGGAGCTCGGTGAGCCAGCCTAGGCCACACAGTGAGTTCAAAGCCAACCTGGATTACATGGCAAGACCGCCCCTCAAAAACAAAGCAAAACAAAACCTGGTACTGTATTTTGAATGACCTATCACACTTAACCCAGATCATATACATTTAGGACTTCCCTTCTACTAGCTCTACCTTAAATGTAAACTTGTAAGATTGGTCTTATATACACTGAACATAATCAGTGTATAATACTTTTAATGCTGTTACCACCTTTTGTCATAATTTGGAATTGTTTTACAGCTTTTGGCCATTTTTCTCCCAATTCTGAAATTTCTGATAAGATTTATCATTGATCATTTATCTTTTCATTAATACATATCCAAGTAATTCAAAGATTACGTCAATTGCAAATCCTCCATCTTTAGGATTTGGAGACCTGTGCTTTTGCGCTGCCTTGACTGAGGTCTCAGGGTTATCAAGCTCAGAGAGCAGTGGTCCATCCAGTGAAGGCCTTGCCTGTCAGGACCCTTGCCTGGTCTCCCTCTGCTCCTACTCTTCCTGCTGCTTGTTGACAGCCCCAGTCATCATTAATTTAGGAGGTGTAATGCCAGAAGGTTAAGAATGACTGAATACTCAAATGTGAGCAGAACAACCATATGTTGGTGGTTTCAGAATGAGAAATATTATCTAGCAAGGCAACTGTGTTATGCCCCCACCAGTCTCATATAGACAGAGGCAGGGCTTATAGAAGATGATTGGATCCTGGAGGAGCTATGCTCGTCAGTGTAATCATCTTTTGATAAATGTGCTGTTGGAAGGTGGGGCCTGTCCAGAAGAGGTGGGTCACTGGAGGGGGCGCTGTCTCCCTCCCTGGCTCCTTCCAGGGCTCTCTGCTACCTGGCTGCCATGACATAGGCAGCTTTCCTGTGCCGTGCTCCTCCACCAGGCCATTTCTGCTCCAGATCTTACTGACGGGACGGTAAGTGTGAGCCAAAATAAACCTCTCCTCCTTTAAGTTGTGGATGCTGGTTATTGTGTCCGGGCAAGGAGGAATGTGAGTAAGGACAGCACTATTCATGGCAGGGCTGCTTACTGCCTGTATCATTTAAGTTTAGAAATTCAAAGGAGATGTGTGTGTCGGGTGGTTTTTCATATTTTGATTTTTTCTTTCTTTTACCAGGTTTCACCAAAACTCATCCCAATGCAGCAGATCACAACTTGAAATGTGGAACAGACGTGTGTCCCCGGCTGCTAGGTTTTCATTTTAAACTCATAGGATTTAATTAAAGGGACATCAGGATCACAATTGTATATTTAACTAGCTGTTTTTGATAAGTTTTCTTTGAGTGTTTCAGGACTTACACAGCCATGTAGACTTTGTTCTCTAAGCATGTTATGACCTTTTAATGAAAGCAGAAGAAAAATACTTATGCTTACTCTGTTCCCTAAGTGCTGAGAAGGTTGTCTTTACCATTGGTGCTCACATTGGATGTACTCATATCTTCATCTTGTGTGGTAAATTGTATGCAGTATTCCCTCAGGTGGGCCCTAGCAAGAGTTTCATTGATATGCTTTCTCTCATAACTAAAGTATGACTTAATAGTCCTGAGAGAAATAATGTAACAGTCCTGAGAGAGTAATGTATTTGTGAATTTGCTGTTTGGAGGAATGTTCTCTTAATGATTATTTTTCCTTCAGCCGTCTCTGACTTTCATTGGGGGGCTCTGATTTTGTGATTACATCCTGTCTCCCTAGACTATCCCCCTTCCTCCCACACTTTTTGAGCTAAATAGATACCCAAGAAGACAAGTGGGAGTGTCTCCTGGGAGAAAGGTAACTGGTTTGTGGAAGAAACAAGAAGATGTAGACTCTGGATTGGTGCTGAAATCTCCCTAAGAAGTTGCCTTTATGGACAACCATTCATCCATTTGTGCTTTGCCAAAGTCTAAAGAAGAGGGCTAGAAACCTAACTAATTAACATGGATAGTTTTGAAGATTTTAAAACAGCATTGCATTCCTTTCTATCCAGAAAAATCCTTAAGATTCTTTCTGTGTTACTGAGGCCCCATGGGCTATTTGTACTTACTTCTTAGGCCAAGAAGGGCTGTGAGTAATTTATTACTCCTTAGTCACAATGAGAACAGAGTTCAAAGACAGGAAAATAACAGATACTTATTTTTTAGGCTCACATTTCTACTCGGAAAAGATTCTAAGTATTGAATGATTTTTCAATAGAACAATTGTTTTCTTTTATCTAGGCTACTCACTTTGCTAAAGTACTTCTTACTTAGCCTTATCTGGAGAGGAACTCATCATGGGCAAGACCTGGATTGGAAGAATTGGTGAATGTTTAGTGTTGGCACTGAACTTCGAGGATTAGATGTGCAAGAAGTGCTTTCTCAAGGCTATCCTCAGCACCAGACAATTATTGGGGCGTGGGCACTTCAGAACCATCCTGGGTGTCGCATGGGAGAAAGCATAGACTCTCTGAAGACACACTGAGCAGTTGGCCTCTGGACAGATGCAGGCATACTACAGTGTAATATATCATTTTCTTGGTATTCAGTATAGGAATTTATGCATATTTTAGGTGATAGTTGTCATTGAAACTCTTTTAAGTATAGCTACAGTTATGTCATGTATAATATTCAAGGGAAAAGAGAATTGTTTTCATGAGTACCACACTCCATATATTAAACAGCCTTTCAGGCAGGCTGCATGGTTGAAAGTATACACTCCCAGCACTGGTTTAAAGAAAAACAACTTTCTTATAATATACGAAGTACCTGAGGGTAATATATATCTATATTAGAGTTATAATTTGGAAAAAAAATTTTATTGATTGCTATTGTATTTTCAAAGTTACTTGCTTATCATTCCAGTCTTTTAAGATGTGATTCTAAGAATTTTCTAAACAGTGGCAGAATCTAAGTTAATAACTTAATATTCTTAGTCAAAGAGTGCCAAGGTGTTAACAAATGCATTAAGAAATAAAATAAAGATTCCAAACTGATAAAGATCAGTATATGTGTCCTTTTTCTCACTTGGGAATGGTGTAGCTAAACATGGAAATAATGCAACAAAGATTATTAGACTAACCAACAAAAAAGTCAGTATACTTTACCACTTCTAATCAGGTTGTTGCTTTTCATCTTACCAAAGAAAAGATATTGGCTTTCTAGAAAGAACAAATAAAGCATTATCTAAATGAATTCTGTACCTTGCTTCTTATCAAAACCAATCACATGTCTGTTAAAATTGATTAAGGCTTCGTGTGTTAATATTTTGGGCTTTTATCTAATATTTTTCTTTATGAAACACATGTATTAATTTCCCAGTGACTTGTGGTACATTGTGAAGTTGTTTCCTGCTACTTTGCCCAGCATCTGTAATGCCTCTCTAGTGATAGACTCCCCTGCTGGCCAGAGGGGTGGCTGTTTCCCAGGATGCCATTTTTGATAGCCCTCCTCCACTCACTGTAATTATACCCAGTATTGGTACACAGTGTAGAATGTACCAGGTTATTTTGCTCACATTTAAAAAACGGAGGCAAAGGACAAGTCACAAAGCCATGATAATATGAGTCTGGCACCAACACCTCCTTTCCCCAGTACACGTGCGCATTCATGCCCGCGTGCACACACACACAGAGTACCAGCTGAACTACAGTTGGAAAGAAAGAAGACAAAACAAAAAGAGATGAAAGCCAAAACCAAAAATACAGAGTTGTAGGGAGGGAGCAACCGTTGTGTTATTTGCGCTCCTGCTTCTGGATATGCCTAAGACCAACTTCCCTCCATGCTCATACATGAACCCACAAATTTCCTTTTGCTTAAAGTAGGTGTTTGTCACCTGCAACCACAGCAGGAAATCATACAGCTTTTGTTATTCTCAAGTCCTGAGAGGAGTCTCGCTGCCTACAGAAGTTATGCATTATATGAACAAAATTGCTTTTGCCTGGACCCAGAGAACATATTAAGAGCAGTTGTGGGGTGTTATTAGCGGTTAGAAAGGTTGGTGGAGGATTTCTTTCTTTTGCAATTTCAGTGTAGTCACAAGTTTGATTTGTTGTCCCAATAATTAATCATCGGATAGGTTGCTTTGGCACTAACTTCCCTTTTCTTATATGATGTGGTGTTGAATTTATTAAACTTTTTTTCCCAAATTCTCTTTTTAAATTGGTGAGAGTACACTATTTTCCACTGTGGTTCTATAAGATGTAATATATTTGGTAGTACAAAGATTTATGTGTATTTAAAAATGCTTTGCCATAATATCCTGGGGTGAAATTGTCTATTGTTCCTGTCCTTTTAGGTTTTTATTGTCTATCCTGGTTTCCTACTGGAGGCTATACTGAGTATCACGCTGGGTGTAAGCATAAATACCAATAAACATAATGTGATGTGAGTGCGTGTCTGTGTGACATACACTTGAAGTCTCCTGCCTCTGTAAAGTTAGAGATACCTGTGTTAAAAATTCTAACCCAAATCCCAGCCCTCTTGTAGATTACATACATAGCAATTTCCATTAGAGACATCCCTACACCAATCCAGATAACTAATCAGTAAGACAGTTCTTTCCCTCAAAGTCACAGTACAATGCAAATCATGTTTGATTGCACTATGCTTGATGGCCCTTTTAAAAAACTTCAGGCAATGATATAGGTATCTTAGCTTTCCTTAACATGACCCATAGTCATGTCAGTATTTCTGCTGAAAAACTATGGGGTCCTAGATGCTCAAAACAGGCACTTTGTATCTTTGGCTTATTTTTTAGTAGCTTGGTAGCTACTAAGCTACTTGGTAGCTACTTTGCAAAATTTCCAGCAGGTAATTAGACAGCTTCAGAAGAAACCATGTTATTCTCTTGAAGCTCCTCTCTTGATTTGAGGATAAGAGGCCTTAGCTCCTACTTTGTCTTCTAAAGTCAGAATGCCCAAAACTCTCTCCAAATCTCTAAAACTGCTTTTAGCTCTAGCTCCCGATCCAAATACCAGCTTAACGTAGGTAAGAATCTAAACATTTTCTTGCTCAATCTCGGGTAGATACTTCAAAATCAGTGTACACTGGTAGATCTTTGTTTGAAATGTGTGTATTTTTGTGACAATTACTGGCCCTTGGTAAGTTTCTAAATATTTTTAAATTAAATTACTAGTTGAAAACAAGCGAACCCAGGTGTGGTGGTGCATGCCTGTAATCCCAGCACTTGGGAGGCTGAGGCAGGAGGATAGTGGTGAGTTTGAGGCCAGCCTGGGCTACAAAGTGAGCTCAAAGCCAGCCTGAACTGCATAGTGAGACCCTATCTCAAAAAGACAAAAAAAAAAAGAAAAGAAAACCGGTGATTCTAGACCAGCTTTAAAGAATTCCTCTCAGCTTGTCAGATAAGAACTTTGAGGAAGATGCAGGAGAAAAAAGGCAGAATCCAGAGACTGTAACAAAGAAATAAAGAAGGTTCTTCCATTAACACTTTATAGATCATCCAGAATATTCTAGCTAGTTATTTGATTTTCACAATAACCTGCCAGAGAGACACTATTACTTCCATTAAAATTAACTTGATTATTCCAAGGAGAGCAATGTCCACCATTTCTTTAATCAAATTAGCCTTTCAAGGCTAATGCAGGATTTTGCTAACTCAGTTAATGAGATGTGAATTAAATCCCCTGAACAGAACTAGATTTGTTATTCTCTGATACGCTGTAAAACAAAGCCAAAGCCCTTTAAATCTAATGGAACACGTATTCAAAGTTTGTTCCTTCTGTCCATAAGCTCTTGTACACAGTTTTTAAAGAAACGGGTAGCTGTTAAAACTAAAATAATAATCCACCCAGAAGACAAGAGGCCACTGTGGAAGATTCTTAGTTTCCAAGGTTTGCGTCTGTTCCTACAGGTAGGAACGCTTGTTTGACACCAACAGGCGAGATTAACGGGTATTATTTTATCTTTGTAGCTGAGTACTTTTCTGGAATTCAGCTACTTTGGCACTCACCTTTCCCAATGCTTTGAAGGTGGTGTTGTATCTTAGACACATTCTGTTGAATTCCCAGGTAAGGCAGTGCTGGCAGCCTGAAATGTTACTGGAGACATGGAGAGGGGCACTTGGTAAAACTTAGTGCCGTTCACACCACCAGGAAAGGCAGGTTCCATGGAAAGAGAACTGGCCACAGAATTGGAGTCTGGGGAGTGGCAGAGCTAGGAGCATTTGCACTCAGACTGACATGTAACAGGAGAACATTTGAATGTCACTATCACATTTCTTCGAATATAAGACATCATGAATTGAAAAAAGCACTATCATTTTGTTTACCCTCTTATCAGAAACTTCCTGTATACATTTAAGATTTTTTAGGCTTGAGTTCAAGTATTCCTTGCCCATTTAAAGGAAAAGAAGGGTCATTATTGAGTGCTTAGGGCAACTGATAAGTTAGAAACAGGTAATGGCCCAAGGAAATCCACCTGCCGTGGAGTTTGTGTGTTTCAGTGACGAGTAGGATCAAGTGGTCAAAGGGAGCAAGTCCGAGTAGGCATCAGGTCAGGAGGTAGGTGGGGGCAAGTACCTGTCATAGCTCCTCTTCTGGGGCAGCCAGAAGTTGAAGGGACGTCTCTGTGTGTTCTCCTCCCCTTGACTCACCATCCTTTGTATACTCACAATATTTGTCTTAGTGGTATACAAGTTTATCTGATACAAAATGTAAAATATTGTAATTAAAGGTGTTTAATGCATAAATGAAGATGTAAAAGGATTGAGAATGCCAAAAATAAATGACGTCATTTAGGATGAGTGTGCTTGTGCAGAGAAAGCTCAGGAAGATAATTAAAAAGCAACAAAACTAGGGGAAAGATTAAAATGCCATGAAATATTTAACTTGCAGAAGAGAAGTTAAAAGAGTAATTTTGTAAAATCTAAAGAATGCTATGAAACTCACGAAACAGGTCCCTTGTCTAAGTGGAAAGAAGAAATAAGAACTGAAGAACTTTAGATATTATCTCAGTTACTTCCTCATTGCTGAGACAAAAGACCTGCCACCCACAAGTTAAAGGAGCATAGTTTTATTTTAGCTCATAGTTTGTAGATGTTTCAGCCCATGGCTGGCTGGCTGCAAGGGAAAGCAGCATGGCAGAGGAGAAATGATCCACAGCATGAAAGGCACAGAGTAGTGAAGCAGCAGCATGCAGCCTCCTTTTCTTTTTCATTCCATTCAGGCTATAAGCCTGTTGGCTGGTATTACCACACCCAGGGTGGGCTTTCTCATTATCCACGCCTAAAACTATGGTAAACCAGTCAGTCAACTAATTTGGTTATCACACACCCTTACTCAATATTTGCACACCCTCAATCTGGCCACCCATGAAAAGCCCCATGAGTGTATGAAGCTTTGGGGGACATCCAGATACAACCCATAACAGATGCGGAGCAGCATTCCCCAGCAAGATTTTAGTTGATTTTTTTTGTTTGTTTTGTTTTGTTTTCCAGTACCAGGAATCGAACTCATGACCTCATGCTTGCCAGGCAGGTGCTGTGCCACTGAGCTAAATCCCCAGCCCCTCAAGGAGATTTTAAAGAACAGGAATTTTAAAAAAAGAACAAGAATTAAATTATATTTATTTCCTTCTCTTCTTCCCTTCTTCCCGTCTTGCCTGCCTTATTTATTTTAAACATTGCGTATTTTTGAGACATAAAGCTTGGCATTTATCTATTGGTAGGAAGTGAAGGAAGATGGGACAGAAAAGGTACTAGGCATGCTTATGTAAACAATATTCTGAAATCTATCATTCCTGACATCTGCTATTCAAGGATATTTATGACTTTTATAGACTTGCAAACTCTCTCGTTATGCCCAGGAAACTATCAGCAAATGCTTGGCAAAAAATAGATGCTCAAATTTTAAGCAAATGGGTGAAGAGAATAGATGAATTAATGAAAAATAATTCAGTGGCATAGGATAATATGAGCAAAATTCAACTTGTCTTTTTAAGATTATTAGTTCTTAATAACGACAGCAAATAAACACATAACTGTTTGGAGTACATACTAGTAAAATATCTTTGTCTCTCTCTTCCTATTCCCCCTTTTGTATTTCTTCTAATTTCTCTTCAATGGATATTTAATGAGCACTTTATCAGTCAAAAGTCCAATGAGGGGATCGAAACTACTTAATAGTGAACAGCAAGAGTTTAATATAAAGAATGATTAATTGCTACAAGGGATCAGCTTGATGAAGTACTGACTAGTAAGACTAAAGAAACTTTAAATAACGTAAGAGAACCACATACTTGGGATTTAAGTAAGGTTTCCAAGGACTGGCCCTCATGGTTGAGATCTAGACCTAATGGGAAACTTAGGAGTTTGGCTCGCTGGATAACACAAAAGTCCTTATGGCATCATGCTAACGGAACATTCTGGAAATGTGCCTCTGAGGAACAACAGGTAATCGTTTGGTGGGGGCTTGGGGCAAAGAGGAATTACCATGCTTCAGATGTTTCCACAAACACACCTGAAGAGGTACGAGGGAAGCTGTTCACAAGGAGGTGTCTCCACCTCAGAGCCACCTGAGGTAGCCCTGGGGGAAACTGCTAGCTGCTGGGCCCCGTGGATGGCAACAGCTGCAGGACCCAGAAACTGGACAAGTCAGTCATTCTGAGGTTGCTGGACTCTAGAGAAGCTGTGAATCCTGCAAAAGATAGACAGTTGAGAAACCAGACTGGGATGCTGGCAAGAAAAGCACCAGAGCTAGGGGGTGAAGGCACCTCCTTCACCATCACCCTGTCATTTTCACTGACAAAGATGCACTTAGTGCCAGTCGGCGAAGGACTTCTATTTGCAGGGTCCAGTGCTATGATCTTGGAGCAGACAAGGAAGAAGGGATTTGGAGCTGAAGACAAATTGCTAACTGACAGAACACCTGCTGTGAGCCAAAATTGTGCTACATTCTAAGGAGAGACCAGTAAGAAAACACATGATCTACCCTTCTGGAGCTTACAGTTTAGTAGAGAGAAATAATTCTTAATTAAACTTTTATATGTTGGGATAAATTTTAATTACGTTGTTTTCCTTTTCTATGAGGAAAACTTTGAATACCAGGAGAGATTATTTTGAAGGGCCTTGATATTTTATATTTGTGTTTGGCACATCCTTAAGTATATTACAGGTTGCTCGATAAAATGTGTAAGTGTTTTTAAAAAGAAAAGGCTTAGGAGACTCTTAACAATAAAAAGCAAACAAAAAACCCACAAAACAATACGTGTATGCCAAATAATTTGTGGCTTTTATCTTTACAAAATCACAAAAGAAATTCTGCCACAAACAATGTGAAATGCTTAGGAAGACGTGATTGGAGGACAAAAATAAAACATTTCACATGCTTGATTTGAGAAAATCTGAACTTTAAAGTTCCAGTGAAATAATATAGCGATTGAATGGATATGAAATAAAATGATTCTGGTCCAGAAGCGAGGGCATACCACTCAATGGCCATTGTAGTCATTTGATTATAGATGTCTTATTGTGGAAGGATATTACATAGATACAATCTGTTCTGAGGAGGTCAATTAAAATATTCTGGTGACTCAGGAAATGCAGCAATGAGAATACTGCTAACCAAACAGAGCCAGCTGTGTTTTTCAGAAAAGAAGCAATTGTAAAATGACCTCATTGTTATCTATAATATCATGGAGGAGCATAAATGTCCCAAGGACTTCTAAACTGGTGGTAGAGATGAACATGTTTACAAAAGTTAACTCAGACATAAACGTAAAAGAAATTTCTTTTAGTGGAAGGAAAAAATAATGCTATGAAATCACATAAACAACAGTCCTACACATAGAGACCACACATCTCTTTCATATGATGAAATGACCACACATCTATTTCATATGACTCTACAACTAATAAGGATCTTTTAAAATTTTATCAAGACTATGGCACAAAAATTTGACCAAAGTACCCATAAAGTTAAAACCTGTACTTCTAGTCCAGGAAAATGAAAAATACTTATGTCAAAATCATTTGTTAAAATATTGTAAGAATTTCAACTATAAAATAGATCCTATTTTTTCAAGTGCTGAATTATTTTTAATAATGTAAAAAAGTTAATTTGAACCTTGTTTCCATAACCAAATTATATCCTCCAATTAAGGCAATCTCTTGACTTGAGATTGACATAATTGATTTTTACACAATTTTTTGTACAGCCCTTCTACACATATTTCTATCATTTTTTAAATGTATGTTGGAGTTTTCAAAGGCTTTTTCTACATCTATTGAGATGATATCATGGTTTTCATTTTTACTTTTGTTTATGTGTTATATTACATTTGTCAATTTATGAATGCTATGGCATCCTTGTATCCCTGGATTGAAACTGACATGATCATGATGTATGATCTTTTTAATGATTTGTTTTTATCCTCTTTGCAACTATCTTGTGGATGATTTTTGCATGTATATTCATTAAAGAAATTGGCTGATAGTTTTCTATTTTTTTATTGAGTGCTTTTCTGGTTTTAGTATCAGGGTAGTGTGGCTTCAAGGATCTAGTTTGGCAATGTTAATCCATTTCAATTCAATGGAAAAGTTTAAGAAATATCAGTGTTAGTTCTTTTCTGATGTTCTTGTAGAAGTCAGTGGTGGATTCATTGGATCTTGGATTTTTCTTGGTAGAGTTTTTAATACTGCTTCAAAGTTGCTTTTTATTGGTCTATTAGGGTTTTTATATCTTCAATTTTGGTAAGCCACATGTGTCAAAAATTTATCCATGTTTTTCTAGATGCTCCAATTTGTTGGAATATACATTTTCAAAAGTTTCTTATAATCCTCTGTATTTCAGCAGTGTCCATTGTGTTTTCACCTTTTTCATTTCTAATTGCAGTGATATGGGTCTTTTCTTTCCTCTTTTGGTAAGTTTGGCTAGGGTTTAATGATTTCTTTTTTTTTTTTTCCAAAGAACCAACTCTGATTCATTTGATACTTTGTATATTTTTAGTGTTACTTTCAGTGATTTCCACTCTTCTTTATCATTACTTTTCTTCTCCGAATTTTACATTTGAATTTCTTTTGATTTTCTAGGACCATGAAATTAATTATCAGTTAGTTACTTGGGGTTGTTCTGTTTTTCATGTAGGCATTCACAGCTTTAAACTTCCCTCATTATTTTCATTGTGTCCCACAAGTTTTAGTATATTGTATCATCATGGCCATTTAATTCTAACTTTTTATTTTCTTCTCTAATTTCTTCAGTGACTTATTGACTATTCAAAAGGGTATTATAAGACTGGGCATATAGCTCAGTGGTACAAGTGCCTGCCTTGTACAACATAAGGTCCTCAGTTCGATTTCCAGTACCAAAAAAACCGGAGGATGGTATTATATAATCTTTGTGTGTTTGCATAGCTTCTGTGGTTTGCTTTATTGTTGATTGCTAGTTTCATTCCTTTGTGACTTTCTGATTTTTTTTTGATAGACCTGTCTCTTTGTGAGAATGGGTATTGAAGTACCGTGCTATGCTTGTATTGATATCTATTTGTCTTTTCATGTTAAATAGTTTTTGTTTTATGAAATCAGTTGTGCAGATATTTTGAGCATTTATATTTATAATTGCTGCCTCTATTCAGTTGTTCCTTTTACCAGTGTGTAATGACCTTTGCCTCTTCTAATTAGTTTTGGCTTGAAGTCCACTGTTCCTAAAATTAGGATGGCTACTCTTGTTGGCTTTCAGGTTCTGGTTGCATGGAGTATCATTTTCAATCCTTTCACTTTGTCTATGTCTTTCCTTATGGAGGAGATGTTTCTAGCAGACAACATATAGTTAGTTAGGTTTTGTTTTTTTGTACCACTCTGCAAGTCTATGTCTTTTAATTGGGAAGTTAAGACAATTTACATTGAGTGTTATTATTGAAAAGAATTTACTTATTCCTGTCATTGCGTTATTTTTTCAGTGCTGATTCTGTTTTACTTTCCTTTGTGTAATTACTCTCACAGTTAGATATATTCTTTCCTGTGGCCTCTTTAGTAATTAATGCAGGTTTCACTGTCTCTGTTTAGAATTCCTCAAATATTTTCTGAAATACTGGTTTGGTGGTTATAAATTTCTTTAGATTCTCTGTTGTGGAGGTTTTTCTTTTTCTGTCAATTTTGAAGGATAATTTTGCAGGATATAGTAATCTGAACTGATATTTTCTTTAGAGGTTTGAAAAACTCCAATCAAAGCTCTCCTTCAAGGTTTGTGTTGAGAAATCTGCTGTTATTCTGATGGACTTGTGTTTGTATGTTACTTGACATTTTCTCTAGTGCCTTTTAATATTCTCTCTTTTTCTGACTTTCTGGAGTTTGACTATGATGTGGGTAGGTTATTTTCTCATCATATCCATTTGTGGGTCTTAATGCCTCATTTACTGATTATCCATTTCTACTTCTAGATTTGGAAAGTTTTCTGCAATGATTTCAGTGAAAAAAACATTTTATACTTTTAGTTTCCTTCTCCTGTCCATCCTGAATAACTATATTTATTAGTTTTGTTCTTTGGGAGTCATCTAGGAACTCTTGAATCAAGCTTCTATAGTTTCTGGTTGTTTTTAACATATCATTGAGTAAATGATCTACTGCATCATTCTTACCTCAAGTATGGATATCCTCTCCTCTGATAGATCATGTCTATTCTCAAAGCTTTCAATTGTGTTTTCCATTTCCAGGATTTCTGCTTAATTCATTTTCATGATATCTAATTCCTTACTAAAGTAATTCCTCATATTTTTGCATTGTCTTTTTAAATGCCATCAGCTATTTGTTTGTATCTCCTAGCTCATTGAAAAGCTTATTATTTATCTGTTTATTTACATTTTCATTGAGCTCATTGAATACCTTAGTAAATTCTTCATGCATTTGATTCCTTTTTAATCTCCACAAATTTTAATTATTCAATTTTTTAAGTTTTTTGCCTTCCTCTACTGCAATGCTTGTGAGATCAGTTTTTGGAGAGTTATTAATTTTTTTGAGGAATATTATTGCCTTGCTTTCCCTTGATTTTTGTGCTTTTCTGTTGAGTGTTGTAGATCAGTTGGGCTAGAAAGCTCTGCTACTACAGTAGAGGGCTCTTGAGTAAGTAGATGTCTCCCTGTGATGGCTTTGGATATAATTCAGTGGGTACCTACTGAACTTATTTAAAGAACAAAGATTGGTCCCTAGCATAGAACTTCAAGGAGAGGACAAATACTGATAACATCAACATCCAAAGAGCCATCATATATTGATATATTGTGCATATGCAATTCAGAGCTTGCTTGATGAGTTTTCTACTTTTTCAATAACCCATGAATACAAGGGTTAGAGATGGTTTAAAAAGTGCTGGCAGGAGAAGATAAAAGGAGAAAAGGATTTAAAAATACAAGAAGAAAATTGAGAAAATCAGCAGACAAAAAAGAAAAGAAGCAAATGAAGCAAAGAAAAAGCTACTTTTTGATATTATTTTTATATCCTAAAAGAAGGGGGGCGGGAGAGGGAAGTTGAGAGAAAAAATATATATATATATATGGAGGGGGACAAAGGGAGGGAGAGGAACAAAGGGAGGGATTTATAAGTAGAAAGTAAGCAGTCCTTATGGAGATTGTATCCATTTTATATGCTAGCAGAAACTCTATGTTAGAAGACGTAAGCAATGACTTTTGGTGAAGAGAACCGACAGGTCAGTGTATGACACTACAGAAAGAAAAATAATCGTTGCCACACATATATCATTCATCATAAACATGTATCACCCACATATACTCAAAATAGAAGAAAGAGGAACAAATACATTTTTAAATAGTTTTTATGTACAAGAAAAGAAATGAGAAGGTGGTAGACTTTTGAGTGTGTAAGAGGGGAAGAGAAGGAAGAGAATAAGCGGAGAGACTTTAAAAGGATAGTGGAAGAATACAGGGAGATTGAATCTAATTGATAACCTCATAGAAATATTAATTTTAGAATGTCTATAAAACAACTGTTGGTAAGGGAAACCTAGTATGTGATGTTAAGATACTGTAGTATCTGGATCAATCTTAATAGTTTATAGACAAGAGAGAGGAACAGATAGAAGTGGAGAGAGAAAAGGAAAATAAATGTAAAATATAATGGGAGGAGGTAAGAGACAGGAAGTGGTATGAGGAGAAAGTAACAAAGGTAAGGAAATGGTGAAATTACATAGATAGGTGAGGGGAGATTGCAAGATTGCATCCAACCATTGAATGTGAAGTCAAGTAAGGTTAGATACCAAGAAAACATTTGAAGTGGGTACATGTGGATTAACTACTTGTAATATTTTACAAGAAAAGGTGGAACCTTTATACACATAGCTATAACCATATATACATGTGCCTCTCAAAAAGTCAAACAAGGAGAAGCACACACACACACACACACACACACACACACACACACACCACGAAGGCCACGTACTAGGGAGCTTTGGAGATGCTCCGAATGCTGGTGGGTTGCCAGGGCTCCTTCCACGGATGGAGAAACCTCAGGTTTCCTGTTGAGATTCTGCCACAGGTTTTGCTAATTTTTCCACCCAGTTCACATCCCCTCAGCTTCTCACACTCACAATTTTCAGTTGTGTCAGCGTAGTGTTTCTCTGATAGGCAGAGTGATCGCATGTGGGAGGCAACATTCCCACCCTTGCTTAGCATTGATGGCTTTTCTCTCCTCCCTTTATTCCCTGATCAAGAAATTATTCTTGCCTGCTAAGTTTAAATTGACCCTGAATTTCAGTGGCTTATGAGGCTGGCAGGAAATAGCCTACACAGTGCTGATTGAGGTTGTTTTGTCGACTCTCAGTGATCCCAGATGTTGAAATGCACAAAGGATCTCTTTACAACCTGCAAATTCAGTGGTGTTTAGGGTTCAGTAGAAGGAGCCTTCCATGTGAAATTCAGTAGCATTTTGGGGCAGTGAGAGAGTGCTCCTAATTCCAGCACTGCTTCAATGTCTTGTCCCCACTCCTGGATCCCACCCATCACAGCCACTGCGAACCCCTGTGATTCACTGCCTCACAGATCCCACAGCACCTGGTTTCAGGTTCCTAAGTAGGACTGGGCCCTTAGTGCCTCTCTTCCCTCGGAGCTTGCAGGTTCTAACTCAGACAATGCCCTCTGAGTGATCGTTGAGGTTGCCTTCCCTTAGTGCCCTGATATGAGAAAGCCTTCCCTTGGGGATAACTTCTTCCCTGGGCTCCAGCTCCCAGTGAGAGATTTAGGCCAGGGAGGTACTGGGCAGCAGCTGCTAAACTGGGCAGTGCCCAGCAGCTGGGCAGTGGGTGCACTTGATGTTTTTCCTAATGAAGTTTGAACTTTTCCCAAGATAGCTTGTTCGCGGGACCATGTTGACAGTGTCAGGGGCGTGACTGACTTATCCTTCAAGCTGCTTTCCCATGCTTAGGTTTTTGTCCAACTCCCACCACCCCCAATATCCAAATACTTGGGGATTTTAGTGAGTACTTTCCAAGTGTCATGTGAATGCTCCTCATTCAAACATGACATAATGCTCTCTCTCCTTCCTATTCTTAAATTTTAATGGGACAAAAGAATGATTTCCAGTCCTCCTACTAAAGACAAGAGTAACCTTTTATTTTGTCTAACCTAGGAGTAATATCCACTAGCAGTCACTGAATAAGTTTCTTAAACCCCTGTGTAAGCTTTATAATATGGGAATGGATATAATACCATCCATCAGGACTGATACATATCTATGATAACAGCAACTTTAAAAATTCTGTGTCACATTAGATCTAATTTTTGTATGTATTTTAAGGAACTTATTTTGCTTCTTGTTCTCTGCCTTTGAAAATTCCCTTTGTCTTTATGTGTCTTTTGGAACATCACTCTGTTTATGTATGGTAAAAAATCTGGTTAAGAAACAAAAGTTTGGAGAGAAAACTTAATACTAATGATGAAAAAAGTTGAATTATCTGTAGTTTTCAATATCTATCATGTTACTGGACTAGTGAAGCATATAAAATCAGGAATTAATGGCACTGAAATTAATGGCAACTTAAAATGCACTTAAACCATTAACGATGAATTTAATTTTCATGATGGTCTCCTATCAGTACTCATTCATCACCAAGGACACTTGTTGATTCAAAATAATGTAAACGTACTCAGAGCTTTTACTGTCCCTGTAATTAGATGATATATATATAATTGCATCATCAGTAATTATATCCAGGTCCATATATTTATTTTGTCTTTCTGTTTTTGGTTCATCTATTTTGATGAAGCAGACAATAAGCATTTTTGAAGGCAAAATAAGAAAAGTTACTCTTTTACAAATAAAAGCAGAGAATTTTCTATTTCAACTAATCGTGGCACAGATTGGTATAGATAAAATGTTACAGAAAGCTACCAGAAAAACTGGTTAAAATACCCTCCCTGTCCTGCCCCTGCAACCAAAACAATGTTTGAAGACATCAAAAAGTATACAGTGCACCTGAAACTTTCTGCAGCAAAAAAGCAGCACAGTGAGGTTATTCTTGAGCTTTATATTTCATGGCACTTCGTTCTTTAAGGCAGAGGTAATTTATAAACTCTGTAGGGCCACAACACTGAGAAAGTAAACATAAAGTGAAAGTTGAGAGTCTAAAGATCTTAGAAGACCTTAAACTATCTTCAGAGTTGGGAAGACAAAAATGGGATGTTAGGGTCTTCCAGGATGAACTAATCCTAAGTAAACACCTTAGCATTCCAGTTTATCCAGAAGGGGTATACCTCAGAAGTAAGGATATAATGGAAATATGCTCACTTTCATAAAGACAAACACTATCTTCAGATGTCTCAGTCCCTGGGAGAAAAATAACATGGTTTGCTTATAATGTCACTAATGCAACATAAACAAGAAAACTCCTCTTAGAAATACCTGAGAAATAGCCTCAAATCATTGGCATAATTTTCCATACACAGGTGCTCCAGATTTTAGAATCCTCATAGGCAAACTTGAAAAAATGACCCATATATTTAAAAAATAGATGCTGAGGTGGATAACTTAACCAAAGAAATTCTAGCGTAATCAATTGAAATGAAAAACTGAAATCAGTATAAGAACATGTTATGATTTATATCTAGATGTCCCACAGGAGCCCCCCTTACTCATAGGATAATTCTCAGGAGGTGATTGAGTTATGGATGCATGCATGGATTAGTGCACTAATGACTTTATAGCTACATGTGATACTGGAAGTGAATCCCGGTTGGAGGAAGTGCGTCACTGGGGATGTAGCCTGGAAGGGTCTGTCTCTCTCCTCCCTTCATGCCTCTCTGCTTCCTGCCTCCATGCCATGAACAAGCCTCTTCCCTCTGCCATGGTGCCCTGCCCTGGGTCCCACCAACTACAGACTGAAAAGCTCTACAGACTGTGAGGCAAAATAAACCTTCTCCCCTTTACCTTGTGGGTGTTCGGTATTGGGTCTTAGAACAAGAAAGTAGCTAAGACAGAACAGATGAGAAAGTAAGTGAGAGGATTATAAACTGGGAAGTAGAACAATACAAAATATCTAGTATAAAGCACAGAAAAAAAGGATGAAAAATACAGGAAAGTGTTAAGAAATCAATGGAACATAGTAAAAGTCCAATATGCATGTAAAAATATTAGAGGAAAAAGAAATGGCATAACATTTTTAAGAGCAAAATGATATTCCAATGTCATAAAAAAATTAAGCCATAGATTCAAACAAGCACCAAATCTAAGCAGAATTTAAAAAAAGAAAAAGCTAACACACATAGCAGCCAAGAACTAAAAATCAAAGAAAAAGACATCTGAAAAGTGGATACAGTAGGAAAAGACATAGTACTATAAAAATAGAATGAAATGGAGAGCTGACTTTTTCAGGAAAAAAAAAAGTTTGTTCCATTGGTTTCTTAACACTTAATATTAACACTTAACACTTAATATAAGCACAGAGATACAAATTCTGAGAATGAACAGAAAAGATTATAGAAAGGAAAAATACTGATACAGAAAGGATGGGTTTACTTGTAGGCTGGAGTAGCTGAAGAGAGCATCTCTGAGCTTGAGGATACTTCTGCAGAAACCACCAAGGTTGAAAATCAAAGAAAACAAAAACCAAAGAAAACAGAACAGAATATCAGGAGCTGCAGCAAAATACATGAAGTATATTAGTTTGGGGATGAGCCCTAAGGGCTTCATGTGCTCAAGGGCAGGGTTTTCAGGGGCAGTCCAGTTGACTTGCTGTTGGAAGAGGTAGATCACTGGGAGGGAGACCAGGAAGGGTGAGTCTCCGTTCTTGACTCTTTTCTTCTCTCTCTACTTTCTGATTACCTTGATAGAAGCAAAGTTGTCTTCACCACTCCCCTGTCTCGTGCTGTTTCTTCTTGGAGCTGGCTGACCACGGACTGAAATGTGAGCCAAAAGAAACCTCTCCCTTAAATTATAGATGTCAGATTTTGTGTGTCCATAATGAGAAAAAGTGGTTAAGTGTAATAAACACTTAAATATATATATCTGGAATACTGGAAGTAAAAGAAATAAATGGAAGAAACATTTGAAATAACAATGACTGAGAATTTCTACACACAAAGTAATGTCCAACCCCAAATTACAGAACCAGGAAGCTCAGAGGGCAGTAAGGAGGATGGATACAAGAAACAAAAACAAAAATAACCCCAACAAACCCACAGAAACAAAACCAAACCAAACAGCCCAGATCTCAAACCAAACAAACAAAGCAAAACACTATACCCAAGCATATAATTTCCAAAACAGAGAAACTAAAAGATAAAAGGAAATCCTGAAAAAAGCCAGGGGAAAAATCCACCTTACATATAAAAGGAAGATAAAAGTTGATCTGACTTTGTCTCAGAAAAGATGCATACTAGAAGAGAGTGGAGTGAAATAGAAGGATGAGAGAAAAAATTCCACCGATGTAGAATTCTGTACCCTGTGAAAAATACTTTCTCAGGTAAACAAATTTGAGAGCATTTGTTGCAAATAGATCTACTCACCTTGCAAAAAATGTTAAAATAATTTCTCTAGACAGGAGAAAAATCATATAGGTCAAAAACTAAGAACTGAAATTGGAAAAAAGAAAGGAAGAACATTCAAGAAGAAATAAAAATATTTTATTTCCTTATTCTTAATCTATCAAAGTTATAACAATGTGTTGACTTATATACACATATCTATATATATCAATGTTTGTATGCTTATGCATAAATGACATAAGTGACAACAATGATACAATAAACAGAAAAGATAGGTAAAATAATTTTGTTTTAGTAATATACTAAAACTGTTAAATAATAGAGTATTATTTGAAACTAGACTTGAAATAGTTAAAAGTGCATATTTTTAATGTCAAAACCTACAGTGAACTCCAGAGCAACCATTAAAATATTTTTAAAAGAAAAATAACAGATATGTTAGGAATAAAAAATAGAATCATAAAATATTCAATTAAAACCACAAATGCCTATAAAGAATGTCTTGGTTACTTTTTCTCCTTGCTGGGACAAAAATACTTGACACCCAAAATTAAGGAAGGTAAGGTTTATTTTGCTTACAGTTTGTGGAGGTTTTAGTCCATACTTGGCAGGTTACAAGGCAGAGTGGCACATGGCAGAGGGCTACAGCTCATGGCGGCAGAACACAGCAAAAGCAGCAAGCACACACAAGGGAGGAAATGGCCAGAAGCACCCTCTTTCTCTCCCTTACATATGCAAACTATCCACCCCAGGGCGGGTGTAGCTCTCACACCCATAATCAATCAAACTCTAAAAGCCTGCCCCATGACCGCCCGAGGCTTTGAGGGGACACACAGACACAAACCATAACAAAGAAATCGATAACAAAAGTAGAAACAAAGAACTAACAAAAATGGTAGCTTATACTACTATATGTATAATCATTTTAACAATCAATTGCCTAAAAGCAATTAAAATACAAGGATTGTCAAAATACAGCAAAATACAAGACCCAATTGTATGTTGTTTGTAAGAAAACTCACTTTAAGTATCAAGACACATATAAAGAAACAGATGAGGGAGAATTTGCCATGCTAGCATTAATTAAAAGTAAGCACAAATAGCTATGTAAATTTCAGAAAGAGAGACGTTAGTGAAATTATTAGGGATATAGAAGGGAGTTAACAACAAAGGGTCCATTCTCTAGGAGATAAACAACTCTAAGTATGTGTACAACCAGCAGCAACATCAACATGTGTGAGGCAAAAAGTGGTGAAACTGCAAGAGATAGATGAATTCACTACCATGGTTGAAGTCTTTTGTGTTTCTCTACCAGAAATGGACAGCTCCAACAGGAGGAAAATCAGCAAGGTCACAGGTAAACTTACCATCATCACTGATTACCTGAATATAGTGAGTGCCTATACCTCATCCAACAGGCTCAGAATACATATTCTCAAGCTTTCATTCATCAGTTATCAAAATAGACTACATTGTGGAGCATAAAATATTTTAAAATAGATATTTAAAATGATAAGAAAGATATAATGTATGCTCATAGACTACAGTGAAATCTAAAAAAAATTGTTAATAACAGAAAGGTAATTGGAAAATATGAAAATACTTGGAGACTGAACAACAGATTTATAAATAATAGGTGGATCAGAGAAGGATTTTAAAGAAATTATGAAATAACTTTGAACCAAATGAAAATGAAAATATAAATTCTATGGAATGCAGTGAAAGCAAAGTTTAGGGGTATATTTATAATATTGAATACATATGTTAGAAAAGAAGAAAGCCTTAAATAACCTAAGACTGCAGTTTAAGAAACTAGAAGAAGAGCAAACTAAATCCAAATTAAGAAAGAAGTAATAAGAATTAGAGCAGAAATCAATGAAAATGAAAACAATTGAGAAAATCAACAAAACCAAAAGTTGGATCTTTCAATAAATCAATAAAATTTGTAAGCTTTACCTAGGCTAACCAAGAAAAAAGGAGAGGGCACAAATTGTCAATTTAAAAAATGAAAGAACATCACTACAAATCCCATGAACATTAAAAGGAAAATGAAGGAATATATATACACATATTTGGTAATACAGATCCAATGAACAAATTCTTTAAAAGGCATAACCTGCCAAAATTTACTCAGAAGAAATAAATCACATGAATAAGCATATATTTCTTAAAGAAACTGAATCAATAATTAATAATCTCAGGGTTGATTGAACATTCATAAATCAATTAGCATAGGCTATCATTTCTACATGCTGAAGAAGAAAAACCACATGATTATATTAACAGATGCAAATAAAAACTTTTTTGATAAAATCCAACACTCACAATTAAAATAAAAACTTTCAGTAACTGGGAATACAGGTGGTATGTATTTCTTTTTCTTTTTTTGTCTTTTTGAGACAGGGTCTTGTTATGCAGTTCAGGCTGGCCTTGAGCTCACTTTGTAGCCCAGGCTGGCCTCGAACTCTCAGTGATCCTCCTGCCTCCGCCTCCCAAGTGCTGGGATTACGGTCATGTGCCACCATGCCCGGCTTGTATTTCTTTCTCAATAAAGTATATCTGTAGAAACCTACAGCTAGTATCTTCTTTTATAGTGAGAAACCTGAAACCGTCATATTTAGTGGTGAGAAATCTTCACCTTTCCCATAATAATGAGTAGTTCATAACTGAGTTAGAAATCTTAGTGAATTATCTTCAATAGTAGAATTATTACTTTCTCAGATGATTTAACCAGTCTCCAAATACAAAATTTAGTTATAGACCAACATTTGAAATGTGAAATTTTCCAGTGAAATTTCATTTTAACAAGCAGTTTTTCAAGGAGTGACAATTCAATTTCAATGAAAAAGGATTCTGGAGACATAAGCAAAAAAGCAATGCAAACTGTGAAATTCCGTGTTTGTTGACATCTGTGAGCTTGTGAGAATGAGCCCTGATTAAACTTATTACCACCGTTGTGCTAGAGAGTAACAATTGCATTTGCCGCATAAAGGGAAAAGGTAAAGATAGTAGCAGAAAGATCAGCCTGGTGTTGGACCAAGAGTTCAAACAGAGGTTGGAGATTATATACAGGTGGTGTTTTTAGTTCTGCCACTTATCTGTTCTGTGACCTTGGGCAAAAGTCAAGTGTTTGGTGCCTTGGTTTTCTTCTTCAGTGAGTGAAACTGTTGGTATCTGCTATCTCCTAAGAGCAGCCTTTTGCAATGGAATGTGGCCTTGACAATGTACAAAAATACGTCTCAGCTGCTTAACAGTAGTGATTCCAAGCACTGTAAGAAACAATATTCTATTGAGTTAGGGAGAGGCAAATTGTCTAATATAATTATATATGTAACTATAGCTCATGCTTGATGGAAGAATTAATATTTTTAAAATCATGGGTTCATAATTGTAAAATATAGCAGCCTCTACAGAGTCAGCAAAAACTAACTCACAAGTGCATGGGGTTCTACTCTTTTTCTCTCCCAAATGAGTTTTGAGAAGGCCTCAACATGGCATCTAAGCATTGTCAGTGAGAAAAAACTCAAAGCTAGAAATATATAAAGACTTGGATATGATGAGTTCAATAGATCTAACTTCTATTTTCAGATTTTATACTTAATAGGAGCCCAAATATAATGACACAAATTTATTTGTGTGTCTCTCTTCCCATATAAGGGCTGATCCAAAAATACAGTGTATGTTTAAATAAAAAACAATAAAGGGCATATTGTGATTCATTCCCCTTAAAATAGTCCCTCTAGATTTACATATACTTATCCCACTGCTCTTGCCACTTTTGGAAGCAGTTCTGGAAGACCTCTTTGTGAATGTCTTTATGAGGTGTGATAAAAAAGTGTAGTGAATACTGTTGCCAAGTGCCAGCTAAGAGAGGCAGGCTTGTAAAAACGCTACAGTGTGCTCTCGGCAACCTTATTTACCAGATCACGTACTGTAGGACTTTTGGCTTTTCCCAAAAGTCAAAGTGACCGCGAAAGGTTAATGTTTTGAGCAGATTTAGTACAGTGTAGCAGCCACAACAGCACAGCAAAAGACTCTCTGGGAAAGGACTTCCGG
>NW_004955426.1:25862605-25863268 GCF_000276665.1 Chinchilla lanigera | reverse complement strand
TGAAATCTTATAAATATTTTATATCTTGCTGACTACTTTCCTGTCATTTCTAATGCATATACATAAGTCTTTTCAAATCCTCTCTGCCTCTCTGAGTTCTGATCTTTGAGTTAGGCCAATGTCTTATTACTTCTCTTATCACTTCAGTGATCATATACTACTCTGAAGTTGCATAAAATATTATTCATGCTTCTAATTCAATGTGGAACTAATACCTTAAATTCTCATCTTTATTTGCATACACAGTTTCACACCCAGCCATATTTCTCCTTGATATATGAGGTCATGTTTTTATGACTGTATTCTACCCAGTAAGTGCTGGATGAAGTTTCTGACTCTCAGAGAAAGCTCTGCAAGGGTGTGTTCATTCATTCATGAACTTCAATGAGGTTAAGATTCAATGAAATATAAATATGTCTAAGAAGACACTTTGAATAGATATGCTTACTAATACATGGGACCAACTGGAAGCAAATGAATCAGATACCTAATATGACTTTGTGAGAATTAATTCTTCAAAGAAACAACCTGAAAAAGTCACTGAGTGCTCAAATCTCAAAGAAAAATTTTCGCTTAGAAACGTGGATGAACAGAAACCGTGATAAAAAGGAGGAAAACTTTCCTTGCAGGCACTATGAAAGTTCTCAAAGACAGGATGAGTGG
>NW_004955426.1:25719581-25862505 GCF_000276665.1 Chinchilla lanigera | reverse complement strand
AAAATTCAGACATCGTGTTTTGTGTTCATACTTCATTAAACATAAAGAGTATTATATCTTGTGAAAACGTAGGGGATCATAAACACAGTGTGTACAGGGACCAGAGAAGTAAAGAAAATGGACGTGTGTGATGGTGGCGTGGCAGTGAACACAGCACACTGGAGAAATCAGAACTCCACCAAACAGGCAAGCAAACTGCTTGGCACAAGGCTGTCATATCTTTTGGTTTTTCAGCCACATTTTATATGTGGATTACCAGATTTATGGCATTTAATTTAAACTTTAGATCATTGTAAAGATTAAGCAAAACACACTTATATTCTATATTTTTGCCAGGAAAATAGTATTAAAGGAAGACCATGCTTACCCCTGTATTCGGGTCCTCATATAATACATAGATGGAGAATGCAGCTTATATAGCAGCTGCAGGCCCGTTTCAGTGAGGGTGAGGGTCAAAAGCTTGCTATGAATGCTAGGTATATAAGTAAGGCACCTAGATCCTTCCCTTTCAGATTTGAGTCACTTCAGGATCCTTTAAAAACGCAAAGGTATCCTCTGAGGTGGCTGGGGTTGGGGGAGGGGCACTACAGTGTTTGAGTGCATTCACGTTGGTTTGACAGCCAAGGAGGACACTGAAGCGAACTGTACTAGTTTTCAAGTTGGGGTGCAAAGGGGACGTGAGGGGAGGGGGCAGGGTGCTGGCAAGCCACACCCCTCCATCTACCTGGCAGGGGAAAAATGATTCAGGGGCTTCTAATCTGTCTCATTCTGAGTCTTCATATGCATTTATTTCTTATTCCAGTAACAGATGGAAGTTTTCTAAAGGCATATATAAAGAAGTGATATTTTGTACTTTAAATTTTAAGTATACTTATATCTATCTTATCAAGTATACTCTTCTGTTATTCAGAATGATAGTATAATTGTAAACTAATCTGCACCCACATAGAAATCCTATCTATTGGAAATAACATGAATACGATAAAGAGTGAAGCTAAGGCCTTATGAGACTACTAAAGGAATATGTAGTGCCCCCATGATTAGATGAAAAGGTTTATTGAGCTGTCAGGACATGTAACACCTTGGCATAGGAGAATGGACAGGGTCCCAGGAGGAAACTACATTTTAAGATCTTTACAGGACATTATGGTATGTAATAGAATGAAAAAGATTTAAAAATCGGATTGTACATTAGTTACACCAATTTAGATAGTTCCAGAAATAAGTCATTTCCTTTCTTTGCTGCAGAAAAAAACATTATCAGTCATTGTAGCCAGGGCCTACAAGAAAAACAGTTCAATACAGGACACATAATTTATAGGATTATTTTACAAAAGTAAGAACCACAGCTCCCCAGAAATGTACCACAGCCATCCTCAGCAACAGCAAGGTCTCCAGTTCCTCTGATGCTGACAGCAGCTAGTTCATATTAGGAAACCAGAGCAACAAGCTTCACCAGGAGAGTGAACAGTGCACCATCTTCCTCTCCAGAGCCAGGAAACGATGCTCAAAGTAAGGACCAGGGCTCCCCTAAAGTGAACTGTGGTTGTTTTCAGTGCCAGCAAGGTCCCGAGCTCCTCTGATGATAACAGCTGAGTTCATATCAGGAAAGCCAGCACGACAAGCTCCTCCAGTCCCCAATAGTTCCCTAATAGCACCTCTTCTTCTTCTCAAGTTCTCCTTTTTATTTTACTGGCAGCAATCCTCAGGTGGGCCTTCCATGTCCAGAACCATGCTGATTCAGTTCAGCTGGGTGTCACAAGTTGACCACCAGTTGTCAGTCCACCACCATGGAGATCACATAACTGAAAACAAGGTACAAATAATTATGAAATCTTTCTTGGAAAGTAAAGTAAAATGATTCCCTTCTTTAAAACTTTTTGTAAGTCCAGAAAATCAATTCCAGTAACATTATGGCAATCGGACTCTATCAAAAAAATCTTTTACCTCAACCAGTCAGCTTTTTCATTGAAATCTTATAAATATTTTATATCTTGCTGACTACTTTCCTGTCATTTCTAATGCATATACATAAGTCTTTTCAAATCCTCTCTGCCTCTCTGAGTTCTGATCTTTGAGTTAGGCCAATGTCTTATTACTTCTCTTATCACTTCAGTGATCATATACTACTCTGAAGTTGCATAAAATATTATTCATGCTTCTAATTCAATGTGGAACTAATACCTTAAATTCTCATCTTTATTTGCATACACAGTTTCACACCCAGCCATATTTCTCCTTGATATATGAGGTCATGTTTTTTATGACTGTATTCTACCCAGTAAGTGCTGGATGAAGTTTCTGACTCTCAGAGAAAGCTCTGCAAGGGTGTGTTCATTCATTCATGAACTTCAATGAGGTTAAGATTCAATGAAATATAAATATGTCTAAGAAGACACTTTGAATAGATATGCTTACTAATACATGGGACCAACTGGAAGCAAATGAATCAGATACCTAATATGACTTTGTGAGAATTAATTCTTCAAAGAAACAACCTGAAAAAGTCACTGAGTGCTCAAATCTCAAAGAAAAATTTTCGCTTAGAAACGTGGATGAACAGAAACCGTGATAAAAAGGAGGAAAACTTTCCTTGCAGGCACTATGAAAGTTCTCAAAGACAGGATGAGTGGAATGAAGGAATTGACCCCATTTCCAATCGGACTTAAAACTGCTTTAAAAATAAAGACAATTTAAAAAGATAAAAATACAAATTTTTTAAAAGGATTACTATGAAAATCATAGCCTCTCCTACAATTAAATTTCTTCAGGAATATAGTTCAGTAATGTTCTTTACACTCTTAGCTCCTCTGTCCATTGGACAACATTCTTTTACACATCTCGAGGACCTTTAGCTAAGTGGTAAGCTCAGATCATTTTGTTTCTCAATATTTTTAATTCATCATTCCATCTTTATCTTGTAAAAGTTGGCTAGGTTCTACACACTTGAACTAAGTTTGTTTTAAATTCTATTCCAGGTAAGCAAAATGTTCAACCTACCCATATTACAGGGGGAACTGCAGACTAGAAGGAAGCTATTGGAAGAATATATGAAATAATAAGATATATAATCAACCATATAAATCATGAAACATAATTTATGATCTCTTTTCTTTTAGGGAAATGTAAAAAATAAATTTAGAAATAAAACAGGAAAAAAATGAATAACAAGGAAAAAATTGTAAGCACAGTCTTGCAGAGATCTGCCTTGAATGATCGTGCCACTCCTGTTCATTTTCTCATAAGCCTGGATCACTGTCTCTGTAAGGTTAAATGGATGGGAGGAAGGAGGTCAGGATCAACTTATAACTCCACAGGTGTGGAAGGGAAGAAAAAACTAATAGAAAACCAAAAACTGAAGAACTTCTAGTAGTAGGGAGAACCACTGATCTCAGAAATATCATTTGAGGATTACTTTGGGGTTCTTTGCAAACTGTAATCATGATAGACTATTAGAGTGCAAGAGAAAATTAGGCAAAAGAAAGAATCAATAAATTCTTCATAGGGGTTTTGGGATCATCTTTAAAGCTCTAGGTGCCAGACAGAGTTGCAAGTGGCAGACTGAGATAAACATTTACTATGAAATAGGACGGCAATCCTCATGGGAACAAAAGGCAGGTTTTCTCAGGCCTCAATCCATGACTTGTTACCCCAAAGTTGAAATCTTTTTCCCTAGCTTCCCTTGCCAACAATGTATGAAATGAGCCCAATATTTGTCTCAAGGACTAGTTGTGTTATACCAGTAGCAGGGGGAAATTACTGTTTCTAAGTACAAGAATACATGGATCCACATTTTACACTGGGGAGAAATCCCTAAAACAGAAGGAAGAGGTTTCTTTGAAAACACCATGCTCGTTATGCAAAGGAAAATTCCAGACCTTACTCTACCCCAGTGGAACCATAAAAGATAGTCCGTCCTTTTATTAATGAGCCAGCCTGATCTTCATCAGGGTTCTGCTTCCTTCAGCTCTTACTCTCCTCAAGTTAAAGTCCCTTTCCATTTCCTCTTCCATCTCAGTATAAGGCTCTGACTGTGACAATTTGTGGGATTGCCTCAGTTTTAATTTCTGTCATCACTGAAGTGAGTTCCCATGCATGTCCTTGATCAGGTTCGTCACAAGGCTGTAGAATATGAGAAGATCTCTTTGGAGGTACAGAAGCTTAGTTGAAAGACTGTTGGCCTGTGAGTAAGTTTCTGGGGAGTTCTGTGTTTCTTTCTTAGCTTTGAAGTGCCTATGATCACAGATGAACACTATTACTTATAGAAACTGGTCAATGATCTATTTTTTCCTACTGTACAATTTGGAAAAAACATTTGTAGGAAAGCATGGATTCTATTTTCCCTCCTAGACTCTTCTTCTCACCCCCCATTCTTACGTGCTTCATCTTTATGAATCTGTCAAGTATAGTCTGCTATAATAATTACTTCCACTTAGTGAGTATGTATTATGCCTCACTCACTGGTGAGAGATTTTGTGCCAGTCTTATTTGATATCTTTTCATCATCCCTACAATTGTATTAGAGAAACTGAGGATCACAGAAGTGAGTAGACATGCTCAATGTTATACAATTAATAAAATGACAATGGTAGAATTTAGCCTTAGAGCTAGTTTATAAGCTGAATGGAAGAGCAGGAGCTAAATACGATTATAATAATCAAAATCATCACTTCATTTGGCTAATCCTTAGCTGCACCAATATCATGTCACAAATAGTGGGCAGGAAGTTTCTAGAAACTTCATGGAAGTTTCAAATAAATTACATTTGCTATGCAGATTGCCTGGCTTAGCAACAAAAAGCAAACAAAATCCGAAGCTTTAGGAGAGGACTTTGAAGATAAAAAGCTTTTAAAAAGGAACAAATCATTCTTTTAAATGCTATTGAATGAGTCTCCAGGAATGGCTGTTGTAACACTTTAAAAGAAAATTTCAATGTTCTTTCAAGAAGCACAGGATTGTTAGAAATATAAAGAGAGGCTAGGAATATGGTTAAAGTAACTCTCCAAAATGCAAGCAACAATGTCACGAAGCCCCAGGTGAGAGCCCTGTGGAAAAAATCAATTATCATCAACAGCCATTTACCTTAGTTCATTCCTTCACTCATTCATGCAAGTCCTTTATTACTGAGGTGTGGAAATCTTCAAAGAAGCATATAAATCCTGTAGTGATTTTAAAGAAAGAAAATGAACATTGAAATCACAAGAAGAATGTAACAATTGCCAGTTTATTTCATGAGACATCCTTTATGCCCTTCTCTGACATGTCCTCATGCTTAAGGGGTTATCTAGTCATTTCCTTACCTTTATGTTTGTTTCTTTGTTTGTTTCACTATTGAAAAAAGAAAAATTTTGAGATTTCCTAAAATTAATTACGAGGCCTGGAGGATGGAGGAAGAGAGATAGAGAAAGGTTAATTAGTTAACAGCCACACTGAAAACAACAAAGACTTAAAAAACTTTCCCTCAAATCCCATCAAACCCCCTCCCCGCCAAAGAAGAGTGACTTCTTAGGGACTGTCCTATCACAAAGATTTTGTGTGTTGCATTGTCCTCCCTTTTTATCTACAGCCAGTGTAGGTTCAGTAGAAATAATTACTGGTTTCCCTCTACAACTTTTCATTATAAAATTGTTCTTAGCTCTAGGTCTAGTAGATATTTTTCAAACTGCTATTTACCCCTCTGCTGTAGTTGTGGGAACTTGTGTCAGGACTTGGTTCTTTTCTGACTCCCGTCTGTAAGGGTTCACAAACCCCCTTTCTTTTCAGAAATTTCTTGGTCTCAGAGCTTTCATTTCATACCACCTATGCTTGCATTCTTACACAGTATACACAGCTGTTCTTGACTAACGATGGGGTTTCATCCCAATAAACTCGTTGTAAGTTAGACTACGATAGATAGGAAATGCATTTAATCACCCCCTAACGAACATTATAGCTCTGCCACACAGCACAGATAGGGGCTGGGTAGTTCCTCTCGGTGAATGTGAGGCTGAATGGGCGCTCACGGCACTGTTCAGCTTCCGTATATTATACTTACATATTATTGGCTTAGGAAAGGATCCAAATTCAAAATTTAAGTGTGATTTCTATAGAATGTTTATTAATTTTGTACCGTCTTAGACTAAAAAAAACCAGTAAATTGAGCCATCATATGTGAGGAACTCACGGACATATCTTCATTTGCTCGTTTTGGAACTCAATACAAATGGGATCATTGTACGTGTGTTCTTTTGTGGCTCATTCAGTACTGTGGTCCAGAGTCTTATTTTTTTGGTGTACCTCGCTCCACTTACATTTAATTTCTTTCCTTGCCTTTGTGAAAGCTACAGGTCTGAGCCTCAGACTCCATTCTCCAGGAAACTCTCAAGGGCCCCGTACTGTGGCGAGCCCATAGTTCAGAGATCCAGCTCACTGTTCTCATCTCACTCATCCCATCTATGGCTGAGTGCTGCAAGGGTACTGAGGAGACCTGTTAGGGGGTTACACTGGTTTTTTCAGATCACTGACTTGGGCTGACATCCACCAGCTATGCTGGAGCTTCTTCAAACATCTTGAGGCTATCGAGCAAACCAACCTTCCTTTTCTGTCTTCTTTGACCAGAGATTTGCTTGCATCAATTTCTGATAGTTTGTATCATTTTCCTGGATCTCTCTCCTCATTTTCTCTCACACAGACAGGCACTTTCTTTAAAAAAAATACTTGCACATTTAAGTCCACATTGGCATCAGCGTCTTAGAGAGCCTAAGTAAATACATTCAATATTAACTATTTTTTCTGCATAGAATTAAGCCTCTTGTCCTCGTTTGCTTTGCTAAGCTTATTTGGTTAAACCACCCATGTGGTAAGATGTGGCAGTCTCACTCTTTGAGCCCAAGTCCATGCAGGTGGATGTGGCTAAAGGAAAACTTCAGGATATTGATTGGGCTTTTTATATTTGTCACCCTAGTGTTTCAGTCATACTCAGTATGGCCAGGCAACTACCATTTCCCTGGTGAACTACTCTTCTACTTCTGAGAAGACTATGTCAGATTTTCCCTTCTCCTTTCCAGCCTCTGACATTTTTATCAGCCTTGCTCTTAAGCGAAGACCTTGCTTCTTATTTTCCTGAAGGAGTCAGAGAAGTCTTCCACAGACTCCCAGCACTGCCTCGACCCATCTGTCTGCACATGGACCTATACGTTCTGCTTTCTTTTTTTATTTTTTTGATGGATGAACTTCCCCTATGTTCCTAGCTAGGCTGATCTCTAGAGCATCATTCAATCTGTCTTACCTGATTAACAGATCCTGGAAGCTGCCCTTTCTCTCCTGAATTATCAGCTTTATAATTTCTGCTATTCTCCACAGCATACAAACATCTATATTGTTCCACTTACATCTGAAAATATTACTTATGACTCTTCTTTCCCTGTTTTCCTTTAAATAAAAATTCCTGAAATGAGTTATAAATATTTGTCAACTCCAAATTCTCATATTCTTCTTTCCTTTGTTTGACTTTTATACCTATAAATGCATTAACAATTTTTAAAAATCAAAGTCACCAGTAACTATCACAAAACAAAACAAGGAAATGTCTGAGAAAAGAAGAAGGGGCCCACCTTGGAGTCCGGCTTTCAGTACTAGATCCACTTTCTGAGTTAAACATTAGGGCATGACCAGGATATCCCAGTCTAAATACAGTGGGCAAAGGTAACCAGGTAACTTAGCTTCTTCACAATAAGCCCCCAGGCAGGCACCCAGTGGTCCTTGGCAACCCTTTGCCGGTACTAATCTTAATTACTCTGTCACTGACTGCTCAGGTTTCCCCCCTCATGGGCTTTGGGTGCCATGATGGTTCCTCCAAGAGCCCTAAAATGTCAAAAGCGCTACTGCTCTATGGAGAGTTCAAACGAAGTGACTCATTGCCGGTTGAAACTAACTCCCAACCCCATCCCAAGTGCTAACACTTAAAATTCTCGAAACCAAGCCTCCTCCCCACCTGAGCTCTTCTCATTGACCTGTTCCCACCTTGTGGACTGTAATTTCAGTTTCAAGTAAATATTTGATCTTCGTCTTTGAGTGTCCGGCTCAATTTTTCGTTCAGGACATCAAAAGCCTGGACAAGACCCCCAACTGGTAATAATGTGATTAGATATGAGTCTCTTTATATTTATCCTCCTTATGATCTTTTGTGATTCTGAATTCTATAAATCAGTGTCTTTTATCAGTTGTGGGAAGTATCAGAAATTATCTCCTCAAATATATCTTCAGTTCCTGCCTTTTTCTTTTCTTCCTGGAATTCCAGTTTTTTGTATGTTATGCATTCTGAGTTGCTTATTCATATTTCCCATTTCTCTTTTGTTCCGTGCCACAATTTGAAGTGTTTTTTTTTTTTTTGAGCCATTTCCTTTGGTCAGCTATATCTAATCAGATGATAAATTCACTTATTGTTTTATATTTCAATAGTTACACTCATGTTTTCTAAAAACATTACTTCAATGTTGTTTCAATCTTTTATATTTTATATACCATATTACCTGAAAATATGTTTAAGCTTATACTTGATTTTGTTTAAGTTCTGATTCTTATTATTTTGTTATTTGAAGTATTTAAGAGCGCTGTTTTGCTGGATTTTATACATAAAACCTTGTTTCCTTGGGCATTTGGGTTTTGGAGTACGTACATTATCCTTACATGAGTTTCATTTTATTTTTTCAGTATTGGGGATTGAACCCAGGGCCTTTACCATAAGCTTCAACCCCTGAAACCTTCCAATCCCTTTTATTTTTCATTTTGAGATAGTGTTTCAGGAAGTCACTAAGCTGTCCAGTCTAGGTTTGAACTTGAAATCCTCTTGCCATCACCTCCCAAAGTAATTGGATTACAGGCATACAGCACCCTGCCCAGCTCTTACATATTTTTGAAGTTCTTGAGACCTACACTGGAGGTATATTTCTTCAAAGAAGACTTAGATTTGCTTGGAAAATATGGAATATCAGTAATCCGGAACTCTCAATTTTGAGAGAAATTCTCAGTTTTGGGTGTTTGAAGATTTACACTAATGAACTTTTAAAAACGAATAGATTTTTTTATTTAGGCATTTTAGGATCATAGCAGAGTAAGGCAAAAAAGTCCCCATATCTTCCCACCATCGATATCCCGTACCACTGTGATACCTTTGTTACAGTCCCCTAGTAATTTTAAATTTAGTTTGAAAATATGTATAATGGCCAACTTATGTTTAGTATTTCTTAAGAATATTACCCCATCTCTATTAAGCTCCAAAGCATCTTCTTTGATGTGCGCTTATGTTAGGAGTATAGATGGTTTACATCTAGTTTAGACTTACATTGAGAATGGAGCTTTATAAAGTGGAGGGTTACCTAGCATAGTTTTCATTTGGCAGATTCTGATCTTGGTTTTCTGTTTCTTTACGAATGATGCTATTGTATTAGTCAATTTTCCATTGTTATGACAAAATACCTGAGAAAATCAGTTTAAAGGCGGGGTTATTTATTTTGACTCACAATGTCAGAGATAGCAGTTCATGGTCAACTGGTTCCACTACCTCTAGGCATATGCCAAGGTAGAAAGGCATGTTAGAGGAAAGGTCCTCACCTCATAGCATCCAGGAACAGCTCAGGGAGGAGAGAGGAGAGGAGGAGAGAGGAGAAGAGAGGACAGGAGAGGAGAGGAGAGGAGAGGAGAGGAGAGGGGAGGGGAGGTGGAAAAAGAGGGGAGAGATAGGGAGAGGAGAGGGGAAGGAAGGTAGGGGGGGAGGAGAGGGAGGGGAAAGAGAGAGAGAGAGACAGAGGGACAGAGAGACAGACAGAAAGACAGAGAGAGAGAAAATGCTGAAGGACTTCCTTCATTGATTCTAGCTGGATCCTCAGCCTATTCAATAGTGCTGTCGACATTCAATGCACAAGTGGGGATGTATCCTCTCCCCCACCCAGTTTCTTGTCTCACTTGCCATTCATCTCTGAAAACAGCCCCAGAGTCACACTCAGAAGTGTGCTTTACTAATTTCCTATGCAGTTCTCAATCCAATCAAATTGACAACCAACATTAACTATCAGAGCCATAGAAACTAAAATTCAAATACTCAACGTTCAATGAATGCTCATATGGAAAATGTGGTTCTAGACTACTTGTGTGAGTTTCCTCCTGTTGGTGGAATTTAGCCTTAAAAGATCTTCACAGTTCTTCAAGATCTTTACTGAAATTAAAAAAGCTCAAAAGTATTTTCCTCAGACCATTTTAGTTGTTCACATTTAGATACCAGACCAAATATTTCATCAGGAAGAGAACACCGTCTGCAGTCTCTCATTCAACAATTACTGAATTTGGGAGACTACAGTGTATTGACTATTGTTTCTGTTATGAGGAGTTTATAATTAAGTAGGGTAGGAAGTACAGAAAGACTTAATTAAAATTGTGTTCAAATAAAGAGAAGTTTAATACTGTTAATAATGTGGAAAACATTTCCTGTGTTTTCCTCTAATATATTTTGAATTATGAAAAGTTCAGTTCTGTGGTGAGAGTTCCATGAATCATTATTCTTTATACTAGCATCCCAATTTATGCACATATCTCTGGATCCTGTAAGGGGACAAAAACCTAGTAGAAGGGGACTAAAAATCAGAACTGCGGTGGAGTTAGTACAGCCAATGCCTTTATTCCCTGTTTAAACTCTGTTCTCTTTAGGTCATTAAAATGCTAATAATTGTTTGTCCTCTTCTGTTGTCTGAGTCTGTTTCATGCTTCAAATGATAATGGTGAGTTTACAGCTCTATCTCCTGGTGAGGCTCCTACTACCAAATATTGTCAAGGAGGACTTCAGGTGTTGCTTCTAGCAAGAGTAGAGACTGAGGCTGGAGCTCAGTTGTAGAACATGTGTTAACATGGCCAGGGTCTTGGACTTCATGTCTAGTACCATAAACAAAACAAAACAAAGCAAAACAAAACAAAGAATCCTAGAATAATCAAAAACTGAAAACAAATAAGTAGAAACAACAACAGTAAAAGCAAACTAGAATAAAATAGCAGTGGAAGTGACTTTTTTGGGTCAATTATTTGCAGCTTCATGTAATCATACAGGAGGTCCAGTGGATACTGAAAAACTTCAATAGAGGAGCACCACTCCACCACTCCACCCTGCCGTGAGACAGTAGACTTACATTGCACCCTGCCTCCAGGAGAGCACAAAGCAGACCAGCAGAAGTAAAGACTAAGGAACTAACCCATCCCTAAAGAGGACAATATCCATGGAGTGAAGGGAATAACCAGACCCACTACTGTAGACATTAAATCCAAGAGCCCACACAAACCCCCACCTTACAGCCTCTATCCAGCACAGAACAGAGGGCTGATCACTAATGGAAGCAAGGATACGCCTTGGCTTGAACAGCAAGGACAATCTGGGTGGGGCAGGGCAGACAGAGGGGCCTCTAGCGCAAAGAGGCTACCTCAAAGACCCATACATCCTAAAGCTAGGCATACAAAATCATGTCTAGTTGGGTCCCAAGACTTCAGATCATGAAAAAAAATCACTCACTCTGTAACATAGGCATTTTTTCTTTGATGCAGTCTTTTTTTGATTCTTTGATTTTGTACTAGTTTAATCTTTTCTTCATTGGATTTTTTGAGGTTTGGGAGTTTTTTCCTGCTTTTTTCTCTGCTTTTAGTTTCTTTTTTCAGCTGTTTTATCTTTTGCCTTCCAACTTTTTTCTTTTGCCTACTTATTTTTCTTATATTTATTTTTGTTATCTTCTCCCTTCTTCTTGTTTATTCTTTTCAGTGACTGATTTCTATCACTATCAATTTTCTCTTCCTTCTTAATAGAGCCCCCATCTTATTTTCCTGTCCATTTTACATTTCATAAATTAATTTTATAAATTTTTCTTTTTTAATTCTTTGGTACCCAGTTCCCTTTACCTTTACTAGTATAACTCCTAAGCTTCATGAATCTCTAGATAAGTAGTTAACTTTACACTATTGCAATTGAATACTGTGCTATTGTTAGTAGAGGTAAAGTTGTTCCATTTAGTAGATAGTTACTATAGGTCAATAGTAGATCAGTATGTGATTAGCTTTAGTATTTATACTATAATTACAGATCTCTTTTATAAGCATAAGAGTGTTATTTATTTTTCTCTAGGGTTTGTCAATACTTAGTTTGTATTTAATGTTATATTTGATGCTAATTTTATTACTATAGTCACGATATCATAGCTGTTGTTATTAATTGTTTTTCTTCAGATGTCAATATCTAGATTGCCTTAACAATACTGTGGCCCATTCTGGAAGAACTGGGGATTAACACAAACATGTTGCAACCTCACATCTCAAGTAAACAGAAGTGGTTGGATCCTGTTATAGAAGCAAAGGCCAGTTGTCAGACATGCTCAGAGGCAAAATGCTTCCCAAAACTCTCAACGCTCCCAAAGCTGATCCATGGAATGTCAGAGGGGAGAAAACTAAAAGCCTAACATCTGAATTATTGGAAATGGTATCAGAAGAGATTGAAAAAACCTAATCCTACAAGTCAGTTGGCAAGCTCACAGTAGATATATGTAAAATGATACTGGGCCAATTGAACAAAATCATGAGCAAGTCTAGAGGAGACTTTCATAAAAAAGGCAAAAGAGCTAAACTAGATGACACAAAACATGCATGATCAGCATAGAAAAGAATTACAATCTATAAAAGGGCTCCAAATAGAAATTCAGCACTAAATCCTCAAAACTTCTATTGAAAATATGGCAACAGAAGGGCCCAATATGGGGACAGAATCTCAGAAGTAAAAGACAGGGCTGTTGTTAGTGATCACTTATTGAGAGATATGTTATGAAAAAAAGAACATGATAAGTGGACCCAACAGTTCCTAGATGGGATAATGAAGATTAATTAGAATTGATTAAAAAATCAAAAGATATCACAAATGGCATGAAAACATGCTTTCGTGAAATAATAGCTGAAAACTTCAAGTAAGGTAAAAGAATATAACATCTAAGTGAGGTATATAGAATCCCAAGTAGCCATGATCAGAAAAGAACCTCTCCATGACACATCATAAGTCAAAAATCCCAAAAGTCCAGCACAAGAACAGAATTTAAAAGTGTTTAGGAAAAAGAAACAAATCACTTTAAAGGACATTAGAATTGTAGCAGACTTCTTAACACAAATCTTAAAAGCCAGGAAAGCTTGCAGTGAAGTGTTTCAAGCCCTAAAAGAAAATAATTTCCAAGCTGAGCTTATGTATCCTACAAAACTATCTTTCAAAATTTATGGAGAAATAAGGTACTTTCATAATAAAGAGCATATAAAGAAATTAATGACCACAAAAGCAGCACTCCAAATAATTCTCAAGGATATTCTCAGAAGAGGCAATGAAGCTTACAGTGACAAAGACCTAATAGAATGAATATACCAGGTATGGTGAGCAGTTAAGCAGAATCAACAACAGGAAAATAAGGCAATGGCAGGAATAAGTCAATATCCATCAGTAATAACTCTAAATGTGAACCATCTCAATTCTCCAATCAACAGATACAGACTGGCAGAGTGGATCAAGGAAAAAAAAATCCAACAGTATGTTAAATACAACAGTATGTTAAATACAAGTTTTTCTTAACCAAAAAAGAAACTCATGCAGCAAAAATCAAAAGATGGAAGACAATATTTCATGCAAAGAGAACCCCCAAAAGCAAGTGTAGCTATTTTATATTGAAAGTGGATTTCAAGCCTCAAGTGACTGAAAGAAGTCAAGAAAGTCACTAGATATTGGGTAAGAGAACAATCCAAGTGGAAAAAATAGTAATTATTAACATATAGTTACTGAACAATGGTACACACTTCATAAAACAAAAATCACTGAAAATAAAAGATCAGATATACATAAACAGAGTTATAGTTGGGGACTTCCATATCCCACTCTCACAAATAGACAAGTTAACTAGACAAATAATCAGAAAAGAAATATCAGAGTTGAACAAAACTTTCAAACAAATGGACTCAATAGCTATCTTCAGAATGTTCTACTCAATGAAAACAGAATACAAAATTTTTCAGCAGAACATGGAAATTTCTCCAAAGTAGACCATATACTACCCAATAAATCAGACTTAAGTAAATGTAAAAGGGGTGAGATTATGACATGCTGACAAATTATCAAGCCATAGCACAATGAAGTTAGAAATCAGCAAGAAATAAAACACAGAAATTATGCAAATGTATGGAAATTAAACAAAACCCTCTTAGCTGAACAATGGGTTACAGAATAAATCAAGGAAGAAATAAGACAGTTTCCAGAACTAAATGATAATGTCAATACAATAGAACTTATAGGTTACAATGGAAACATTCTTAACAGGAAATTTTAAAGATGTGCATGTCCACTTCAAAAAAATGGAGTGAACTCAAATAAATAATCTAATAACTCACCTCAAGGTCTTAGAAAAACAAGAACAATACAAACCCAAAGCTGGAAAAAGGAAGAAAATTATAAACATCATGGCAGAAATCAATGAAATTATGATTAAAAAAATAAAGAATCAATGAATCTGAGATGGTTCTTTGAAAAAATAATCAAAATAGACAAACCCTTAACCACTCTAAACAAAAAAGGAAAGACCCAAATCAATGCAATCAGAAATAAAGAGGTGAAATAACAACAAACACTGCTAAAAGCAAAACCATCATTAACAACTACTTCGCAAAACTATACCAATAAATTAGAGAATTCAAAATGGATAGATTTCTAGACACACATGAATTATCAAAATTTAACCAAGAAAATTTAAAAACCCTAAATAGCCCATTATCAGGCAATGAAATTGAAGTGGTAATAAATAACCTACCAAATAAGAAAGGCTCAGGCCCAGACAAGTTCAATCTGAACTCTAGAAAAACTTCAGAGAAGTTCTAACCACAATACTTCTCAAGGTTTTTAATGAAATTAAAAGTGGAGGAATACACACAAAGTCATTCCTGGAAGCTATCATTACTCTAATTCCAAACCAGACAAGGATCCAAAAAAGAGAACTATAAACCAATCTCTTCAATGAACATAGATGAAAAACCCTTAACAAGATACTGCCAGACAGAATGCAAAGAATCACCAAACAATCACATTTCATGACCAAGTAAGCCTCATCCCAGGGATGTAAGAATGGTTCAATACATGCAAATCAATACGTTGCCAGATGTGGTGATGTACCCCTGTAGTTCCAGCACTCAGGAGGCTGAAGCAGGAAGATAGCTAAGAGGCTGAGGCTGGTCTCAGCCTCATAGTGAGCTCAAGGCCAGCCTAGAGTCCTTAGGAAGAGGTTATCAATAAATAAATAAATCCACCAACTATGCAGAAACATGACAAAAATTCCATGATTGTTTTATAGGTGCAGAAAAAGCCTTTAACAAAATCCAACATTCTTTCATGATAAAAACATTGAAGAAAATAAGTATAGAAGGAAATACTTCCACCTGATTAAAACCATTTATGACAAATTTACTCACATCATATTAAATGTCAAAAAATTGAAAACCTTCTCTCCAAAATCAGGAATAAGACAAGGATGTCCTTCCTCTATGATCTCCCCTGCTTAACATTGTTCTTGAAACATTAGCCAGAGCAATTAGGTAAGAAAAAGAGATTAAAAAGTTTATGTAGAGGAAAGGAAGAAATAAAATTATCATTATTTGCAGATGTCATGATTCTTCACATAGAAAATCTAAAGGAGTCCACCATGCCAGGTGTGGTGGTGCATGCCTATAATCCCAGCACTTGGGAAGCTGAGGCAGGAGGATTGTTGTGAGTTCGAGACCAGCTTGGATTACAAAGTGAGTTCAAGCTCAGCCTGAACTGCATAGTGAGACCCTGTCTCAAAAAAGATAAAAAATAAATAAAAGAATCCACCAAAAGCTTCTTAGAGTTAACCAAACTCAGTAATGTAGAAAGACATAAAATCAGTGTATAAAAATCTGCACCCACGGAGAAAGAAATTAAGGAAAACCACCATTCATAATTGTATCAAGAAAAATTAAATACTTGAAAATTAACCTTGCTAAAGAAGTGAAAGACTTCTACAATAAAAACTATAGCACTCTTACAAAGGAAATGGAAAAGTACCTCATAAAATGGAAAGATGGCCCCTGTTTTTGGATAGGGAGATCCAAAATAGTCAAAATGGTTATATTTCCAAAATTTATACACAGTGTTAACATGACCCTAATCAAAATTCTAACAGTATTCCTCAAAGAATTGGGAAAAACATCCTAAAATTCATATGGAACCAAATATTTGATCTTTGACAAAGGGGCCAAAGACATGCACTCTAGAAAAGACGGTCACTTTAATAAATGATGCTAGGAAATCTGGCTATACACACAAGGAAGATTGAATCTAGACCCTTACCTCTGATCATATACTAAACGAAAATCAAAATGAATCAAATAATTAAACGTTAAACCAGAAACACTTAACTTGCTGGAAGACAATATAGGTAAAACACTTGAAGTGATAGGGATAAGCAAGGACTTTATGAACAGAACCCCATTTGCACAGAAAATAGTGCTGAGTGAGAATCAAAGGAAAATTTTCTGCACAGCAGAAGAAATAACCAATAGGGTGAAAAGACAGCCTATGGAATGGGAAAAATTTCGCCAGCAATTTTTAAGACAGAGGACTTGTTATGGTTTGCATCTGGATGTCCCCCGCAAAGCCTCATATGCTCATTTTTGTAGGTGGCTGGATCTAGGGTGAATGAATGTAGATTAAGGGAGTGATACTGGAATTAAAGTATTAAATTAGTCTACAAATTAGTTTATTATAGTTCTGGGTGGAGAAATAGAGAGCCCCAACCTGGGTGTGGGTGGCAGTACCCAAAAGGCTTGTAGCTTGGATAGGATAAAAGGGAAGGGGTGGCTTGCTGCTGCTGCTGCTGCTGCCGCTGCCTCCTGCCTCCTGTGTCATGAACTGTTCCTCCTGTGCTATACCCTTCTGCCATGCCACCCTGCCTTGGAAAGAGTCAGCTGTGAATGGGAACCTCTACAAACTGTGAGCTGAAGTGAATCTTTCCTCCCTTTATTTATGGATGTCAGGTATTTTGCATCAGCAAGGAGAAAAGTAATCAAGACAGGACTCATATCTAGAGTAAATAAAGCGTTCAAAAATAGACCTCCCAAAATAAAAGACTCGGTCAAAAAGTGGGCAAGTGAAATGAATGGACACTTCACAGAAGTTCAAGTGGCCAATAAATACAAGAAAAAAGGCTCAATATTGTTAGCCATTAGAGAAATACAAATTAAAACAACACTGAGATTTCATCTTACCCCCAGAAGAATGACCATCATCAAGAAATCAAATAATAAGAAACAGTAAAGAGGCTTCAGGGAAGAGGGAGCCCTTCTAGATCATTAGTGAGAATGTAAATTAGTACAACCGTTATGGAAAGCAGTATGGAGAATTCTCAAAACATGCGTCAAGAAATGCCATTTGAAGCAGCTATTTCCCTTCTAGATATTGTCTCAAAAAAGTTAAAGACATCATATTGCAAGGATACATGCATACCTATGTTTATAGCTGCACAATTCAAAATAGCTAAATCTTGGAAGGAGGCTTTATGTCCATTGGGAGATGAATGGATAAAAAAATGCGGTATTTACATACAATGGAGTACTGCTGTGCTACAAAAGAGATAAACTTGAGTCATTTGTAGGACAATGGGTGCATTTTGAGACCACAGTTTAAGAGAAATAAATCAGACATACAAGATTAAATATCACATATTTTCTCTTACATGAGAAACCCAGCATAAAATAAGCAGAAGAAAAGCTAGGTAATAGGAAGTAGGGAGACAGATTTTTCTCAAAGGGGGAGGGGATGAAGAGATGGAGGGAGGCCGGTGGAAGTTGAGGGCTAGGTGATGGAAGAATTGGACTGTGCTATGTACATATACCAACACCAAACAAGGAAGGTCAGCATTATGTACTGCACACATGTACAGAAAGAAGGGGAAAGGCATCAGCACATGATGGAAGGGTGAGAGCAGGAAAGGAAATGGGACAGTGAAAAGGAATTAAAATTTGCTATGTACACGTACCAACTTCCTGCAAGGAATGTAAACATTTTGTACTGCACATGTATACTATTAAACTAAAATGTATTTTTAAAAAACAAACAAACAAAAAAACCTGAAGAGAATCAGTACCTTCCATAGCATTTAAAATTTATTTGGCACTTTTAAGTAAATCTTTGTAATTCCAGCAAAAATTTATCATGCTTTTCATGATTAAGATATTAGAGTTTACTTAGCATAGGAAAAAACCAACAAATCAATTTAAAAACATAAAGCACTTGATACCATATTTATATTTATACACCATTCTGGGAATAGCAGTTCTGGAAGGTAATCCAAGGTTAATGGTCTAGCAACCAGCTAAAGTTAACTGATGGAGACATTTCAGAGTAAAATAAAATTACCTTGACAGCTTTTTATTAGAGTAACAACCTGACAATCAAAGGACTACCTAATTTTTTTCCCTAATCATGACAAATTATTATTAATAACAACTCATATATATGTTACACATCTTATGCGCTGGATCCTTGCAGCCATTAGAGCATGATCACTGAAATAGCCTCCTTGGTAGTAGTTAGAACCTGGCATTCCTAAAAGAGTGATACGAAGAAGGGTTTATTCCAAATAAAGTTTACAAGATGGTTAACTTCTCAAATTTAGATCAGAAGGCAGAGATCTAAAAATATAATCAGGGCTGTTAATAAGTAATGTTCCAGAAACCTTTAACAAGTGATCATAGCCCATGTGAGTAATTTTTCTACTTCTTTTTTTAAAGGAAATGACTCACTGTCCAGAAAAATCTTGCTCTGTATGCATAATATACTTCAATGTGAATGAATCTTTTTATTTTTCAAAGAAATCATAAAATCTTAAAGGATAAGGAAGAATGTCTTTTCATTTGAACATAGAATGTAGGAAATCTGAGAAGGGTTTCCCTAACATCCTGACAAGAATCATAGCTTTCATTTCCCTACAGCCTTGATATTAGCTTCACATGTCTATGAGAGCATAAATAAAGAAGAGAACAGTCTAATTCACAGTCCTATCTGAGAATCCAAGTAAACTAGAGTAGAATGTGGAGAACACAGCCTGATGAGACACCATCCATAAAAGGTAGCTGCTATGAGGGGCTGGGGATTTAGCTCAGCGGCACAGCGCCTGCCTGGCAAGCACAAGGTCGTGAGTTCAATTCCCGGTACCGGATAAAAAACCAAAAAAAAAGGTAGCTGCTATGGCTTGCATCTAGATGTTCCCCCAAAGCCTCATGTGTTCATAACGTGGTTGGATTAGGGTGTGTGAAAGTAGATTAAGGTTGTGATGCTAGGATTAAAGGTGCAGAAAATGGAAGCCCCACACTTGGAGTGGGTGGCACCAATCATGAGGTTTATAGCCTGGATGGAAGATGAAGGGAAGGCAGGCTTGCTTGCCGTTGTCTTCTGCCTGTTCTGCCATGGCATAAGCTATTTCTCTCCTGTGATGCCCCTCTGCCATGTCACCCTGTCCTAGAGTCAGCTGACTAGGAACTAAAACCTTTACGAACTGTGAACTAAAATAAATCTGTCCTCCTTTAACTTTGTGTGTTGGGTATTTTGTCCCAGCCACAAGAATAGTAACCAAGACAGGAGCACTAAGCACAAAATTGGGAATCTACTAAAAGCAAAGAACAGGTTCACCCCTGACATTTGTGTGGTCTATGCATTTATAAGTTACAAATCAATGAACAATCTGTTAAATATTTGTTTTATCCTCCTACCTTCAAATTTTACCTTTATAGTAAGAACTTACAAATTTATGTAAAGCTATTTTTTTATATAGCTTTATGTAATGTTTGCAGTTATCAATGAAATTTGAACAAAAATATAAATTATGATTAACAGTTACTACAATTAAAATTAATTGTAATAAACTGAAATTAAATATATTTTAAGATATAATCCAAATTTATTAAATCTTTTTACAATAGTATTTACAACTATATTATTTGTCTTCCAATTAGTTGGCAACATAAAGAAGGGTTATCGTATATTTGTTAGTTTGCCTAAGACATACACATCTAAGGGAAAAATGAATTGTTTAATGTTGTCAAATATTTTTTCAAAAAAGTGCAGCTATCATGAATATTGCATTAATTCATAAATATCTGTAGTGTTTATGAATTTCTGGAACACAGAAGAAAGAGTCATAGGAGAGAGGATGGACGGAAAGATTGGAGCTCATATGAGTAAGGTTGTAACAGAATTGGAATTGCTACCTGTATTTCTAAATTCAAAGCATACCATGCATATCACAGAGTGTTTTTCTCCATCAAAATATAGCAAGGATTCTTCAAATAACCTGGTGACTCTCAGATTCTATTAAGAAGCAGCTTTGGGAATGTAAAACTGTCTAGAGTCCCATTTCAGCAGCTACAATAAAGTAAGATGAAAGGGATGGGAACTGACCATCTTTATAATAAACTCGGCTTTTAAAGTATTTCTTATGTTCTGATTCTTTTTTTTTGTGGGAAGAGTGCAGAGGTTAGAGCTATGAGAAAGAATAGCACAAAGCTACATGACAATGAAACACTGGGCTTTTACTGAATATTCTTTCATTTCTGTAGACATCAAGTGCCACATTGTTATGCACATTTTTAATGAATTACATCTTAGCCTATCATTTATTCAACCAAACAAAAAAGATAATTTACACTTTAAAATGATATTAGTAAAAAATTAAAGAGAGAGAAAGTTGCTAGAGATTATCTTGCATGCAAGTGGGTGTCTGAGATTAAAATATGAAGTTGTTTGAGAAGAAATGCAAGTTTACAGTGTAATAATAATGGAAAAACTCTACTAACTTAAGTAAAGGGACATTATATTTGTTGAAGTTTATTTACCAATAATGGGAATGTAATTCTTTGTATTAACAGTGTGGTCAAGAATTGAATTGAATAGCTCAAAATACTCACCCTGCCATTTGAAGTTTAGCAACTGGTATACATGCATCGAAGCTGGGAGAAAATGATACACATCCTTATTCTGAACAGGTGTGGGTCACTTCACTGATATTCAGTCAATATAGTGATTCTTTATCCCAAAGTGTCAGAGTCTAAAAATATCAGTCCAAATTGCAAATAACTTTTAAAGGTGTTACTAGGTACATCGGAATAATACTCACTTTGTTTAAGAGATTAGGAATAATAAGAAATATTTTCAGAGGTTTCCATTATAAAAGCTGAGCTTTTTCCAGAAGCCATAGGCACAAGACTTCCTGAATAGGGCTACAATAATCAGAAACTAAGAGCAAGATTCAACAAATGGGACCTACATCAAATTAAAAAGCTTCTATATACAAAGGAAACAATCAGCAGTGTGAAGATACACAGCCTGACAGATGGAAGAGAAAAACCGTTGTGAGCTACTCCTTAGACCAAGGATTAATATCCAGAAAGAAAAAGATCTCAAAACTTAACACAAAAAACTCAATCAATAGAACAGACACTTTTTAAAAGATGATTTACAAATGGACAGTAAATATATGAAAAAATGTTTAATGTCTTTAGCAATTGGAGAAATGTACATCAAAATGTAACGGCAAAAATCCCCTGGCATAAATTGGGCTGTATTCCACAAGTGACGGACTCTATTGAGAACAAAGAAGCGTTTATTAGTTTGAGGCTAGCCTCCCATCCTCCTGATTTGCCAATCAGGGAAGTGGGCGAGGCGCCTGCCTTTGTTCCCAACTTATATACAATTTTGGTTTCCATGGAAACAGATTGAGCTGTTACCTTCACTGACCCCAGCGGCCATCTGGTCTTTCTCTCATCCTGTGGGACCCCAGGTCAGATGCAGGTTGCATGTCTAACCATGATAGATGTTTCTCCCATTATGTTCTCTTTGTCTCCTTTTTTACCACCTATGCATTCCTTTAGGGTTACAATGTTTACCTAGGGCCAGGAGATGGAGCTAACCAGGCAGGGTCATGGAGGGTTACCTAGGTCTGAGCATCTCTTATCTTGGGGAGACACTCCTGGGCAGAGTTTCACTAGGGAATTAGCTCTTACACTGTCCTGGGAGGCTTCCCAAGGTACTTCTTAGGCTTTTACTAAAACTATTTTATCTAAAATAATATGCTATGATTCATTGTCCCCTACAAAAACTTATTGAGATTCCTTCTCATCTCAGCATGGCTGTCATCAAAGACCTCAAAACCAATAAATGCTAGTAGGGATGCATGGAAAATGGAACACTTCTACACTGCTGGTGGGAGTATGAATTAGTACAGCCACTACAGAAAGTCACTATGGCAGTTCCTCAAAAGCCTAAAAATAAAACTATGTCATAATCCTGCTATATCACTTGTTAGTATATATTCTAAGAAATCTAAGTCAGCATACTATAAAGAAACCTGAATATCTGTGTTTATTGGGGCACAATTCACAATAGCTAAGCTATGAATTGGTTATGTGCATGTCAGCTGGGGTATGGATAAAAAATGTGGTGTACATATAAAGTATTATTCGGCCATAAAGAAGAACAAAATTATGTCATTTGCAGAAAAATGACATTTGGAGATCATCATGTTAAGCACAACAAACCAAACTCAGAAAGGCAACAGTTATGTTTCCCCTTATATATGGAATTTAAAAAATGACATAAAAGCAAAAGGGATACTATTATTGGACAAAAGGGAATGAGGAATGAGAAGGGAATGGTACAAGGAAGAGGAGTGGTACAAGGAGGGTAATGGGGAAGATAAATATAATCAAAATATGTTAATAGTGATATGAAAACACTCCTTTGAAACCAAGTATTTTTAAAAATGTAATATGAACATGGCATATTAAAATACATTAAAATAAATAATAAATAAAATACATTAAAATAAAATAATAATAAGTAAAACTAGTTTTTGTAGATGTTGAAATTCCTAAAGAGCTGAGGAAAAAAGTTGGACTGGTTAGAAAATACAAGTGATCTTTTTGAAAAGGTAGATGCTTTTCAATTTCCATATAATAACTTTTCACTGAGGAGAAGCCAGTGTCCACTGTCATAACAGGGCACCCTTGTGTAGTCTCTAAATAGTCTCTGATTCCAATGATCTTTCTTCTGTTGGTTTGTTTATTGAAGGTTTTGAAGTATAAAAAACTAGGAGGTATGATAGATATTGTGAAAGTTAAGGAAACTGCTCAAAACTAAAGAACAACTGGGATGAGGGTAAAGAGAAAAGAAAGAAGGGGAAAATTGTGTATATATGTATATACAGGATAGCTAACATAGCTGGACTACTGTCTTCTATTGCTTTATTGAAAGGAATAGTTAATGTTTAATTGTTTGATCAATCCTACATGTCTATATTTGTAACCGATTTGAAGATATCAATATGTAATACAACCATTGTTAATTTCTTATCACCTTGTCTGAAATTCTGTATTGCTTGTATTATTTTTGTGTCACTTTGTAAATGTATGTGTATTTGTTAATATGTTTTCATTCCTTTATCTTTAAAATAAAATAAAAAAATCTGCTTTTAGGAGTTCTCAAAGTCAAAAACCCTGCCTTAGCAAGCCTACATCTTTATTTGCTCTCAGGCAAGAGCCATGAAATGTAAGTCCAAAAGCCAAAGTTCCAGCTTGACCATGTGTTGCAAAAAGTTCAGGAGAAATTAAAATTTTAACTACAGCCAAGGACAGACTCATAAGCACCAAGTCTATTTTTCACTATAACTCAATGCTTGGATTAAAATAGCTCTTTGTGTTACTGTTTTATGTGGCATGGTTAATATTAGGCTCTGTTGTCACCTGAGGTGAACTCTTGGTTTTGTGCCAGGAACTAAAATAAATAGATTATTTCTTCCTGGGCACTAGGTGCCACTTCGCATGTTATGATTGCTGTGCCCTTAATGACACCCTAAACACTTGAAAGAGTTATTGTTCCTCCTGTAGCATCAGAAAGTAACAAAGCCATAGGAAAATCTGGCTCACCGTTATTCTAAATCAGAAATAGTGGGGATAATGTAGAGCGATAATTGGTGCATAGCAACTTCAAGAGGGCAGTAAGCACGGGCAACGTTATTTGGCCAGACCACGTGTTGCCGTGTCATAGTGGTTCATAAACTTTGAATGCTTTAATTCCTAAATCTATCTGCTTGTAGCTTTATACAGTGTCCATCATCTAGGATCTCTTCTTTACAACTATCTGGTGAACATTAACTAGATAAAAACTGTTTTTTCCATAAGCTTTGCCCTGAGGAGGAAGACGTTTTAGAAATAAGCCTCAATTTTACATTCCACTGAGTGTTAAAATACATGTCGGGGCAAATCGATCCCTAAGGGAAAGGTGTGAACCACAAAGCCCTGTTTTTTCGCTCTTCTGTACGCGCTGAACTAGGAAGCCTCCCTTTGTCATTACCATGCCGAGGTGGGAGATTTCCCCCCAGATCCAGAAGTTTGGGAACATGGTGGGAGTGATGGGTATGGGGACTGGCCTGGCCTTGCTGCTAAAAAGAAATTTTTCAGGCAGTCTGGGAGAAAAAAAAGGAGGTAGATTTGTTAGCTGGTGAAAAAAAAAAAAAATCCATAAAATGTGTTCACAAGCCCTTCTGTCATCGCCAAGGTACTGAAATGGAAACTGCTTTCTTCTGTAGCCAAAATGATTATCCTTTAGCTATAGTGCTATCTCTAGTGTTCATGTTGTCCTGATTTTACTTGGGTCAATTTATGCTGGAAGGAGGAAGAAGTACACATTCTGCAAAATATGCTTTACATCTGTGTGTCTTTGGAATTGTAGCTGACCACTGGTGTTGCTTTCCTTAAAGAATATGGTCCACCAAACCTTTTAACTTTCCAAAAAGCCAGTTTAGAATGTCATATTATAGTTTGTTATCATTTTTTCTTTAAAAATTGACCATTCAGAATCAAATATCTAATCTTACAGTATTAAACAGTTTTATCAACTAATATACACTGGTATCTCTCAGTTCATTAACTCAATTTCTTCCGTGTTTCGGGGTAAGACAGGCCACCTTTGTTTTTGTTACCTGATGCAGAGATTGTCAATGGAAGCAACATTTTACCAATGCTTCTCTTTGCAAAAGAGATTGTTCCTGAACAGAAGCATTGGTGAACCTAGGTACCACTGTATCTCTTTTATATTAAAAAAATGTAGATGATTAAAGCTGTTTTCTTATTTTATGCAAACCAGAGTAGCAGTGTTTAATCTTCTTCCCTAGTTTTCCTGGTTTTTACTGAAAAGGAGTTAAGTTTCAGTTTCTTCATTTGTTAAAAAGGACAGCTGTACTTGTGAGGATCTAATGAGATAATGTGTGAGAAAGTTCTGAGTGTGCTATGGAACAGTGCTATAAAAGTGTAATATCTTGCTGTTATTATCTGATAATATTATACTGTGATTTTAGAAGAACCAAGATCTCAGAAGGATCTAAAATGCATCAGTCAGCTTATTATTACTGTAACAAAATACCTGTGGTCAGTTAACTTTATAAAAACAACAGATTTACAGTATTTAGTTCACAATTTTAGGAGCTGAAAGGAAAACAGCATGGTGAAAACTCTGATGAGGAGTCTCACAGGCTGTGTTGTTGCATAGTGGTTTGTTATGGTGGAAATACATGCAAGAAAGCCTAACACCTGTCAAGAAAGAGACTCAAGAGTCAGGCTCAGGATTTTGTAACTCCCTAAAGGAAACCAACTCCAAGAGACCAATATTTTATTCCATAGTCAGTGCCCACAGGGATTGAATAAGTTCCCACTGGGCCTTATCACTTAAAAATTCCACATTTCTACATTGCCATATTGAGGATCAAGTCTTCAGCACACAAACGCTTGGAAGACAAGTCACAACAGCACCCAAACTATAACAGTGCATATAGCAAGAAAGGAAGCTCTTTCCAGTGGAGAAATGTTTTACATTTTACATTTATTTTAGGGACTAAAATAGAGTTTTAGAAAGCATTTCTTGAATCAGTTTTGTGCATAATGGGAAAAGGATAATTTCTAGATGATGGACGCCATGATCTAGAACCTGGGTCCATATTCTTTCTATGGAAAAGTGGAATCCATATCCTAAGTTAAAATGTGCCATAGTCCCTAAGTGTCTAGTGTGAATGTATACATAAAAAGAAAGGAAAGAAAAGAAAATTTATCAAAATATTCAGTGCTAATGTATTTAACTAATTACATTATGGGTTAAAAGCATAAAGCATTTTTTCACTTGTAAGTTTATGTCATTTAACCTTGTTACTTTCTTATCTTGAGTACCATTACATTATATACCTACTGTAATGGTTGATTAATTGTCTCAACCTGAAAAGTTTAGAACTTTAATTAAATTGGCTCAGCAATTCTACACTCAGGGGTATAGAGGACATTCCCTAGGGCAGTTTGTCTGCACCCTAGAGAGTAGAGGACCCACTCTGGGGTGGCTTGTCACCTAGACAGTATAAAGTGGAAATGAGGAAGGAGGGACTTGCTGCTGTTCTTTGAGGATCCCCAGTCTTCCACTTCAGGTTAGACATCATCTTCTGGCTTCTAGTGCAAACTCTTCAGCTTCTGCCTTGGATCCTTCAGTCTTCCAGTGTAGACTTCAGTCTCCCATCAGACATATTGGCCTCCTGATACAGACTTGCATGAGATGCTGTAGCGAATTCCAGACCTTGGCTGAAAGCTTCAGTCTCCAGTGCATAGACTCTTTCTGAACACTTCCTCAACCAACTGTGTGGCTGACCGCCATAAGCCAATCTTGTCATTTATTATACATTTGTATAGTTTGTATTATATCTGTTTCTCTAGTAAAACACTGACTGATACATCTACTTATTTCATGGATTATATTACTTCTGACATACTCATGTCAGAGTTATTACTGAAGTCTGAGGTATCATCTTTTGTGATCTGCCTGAATAAATACTTTGATTTTGTTGTCCTTGTCTAGATAATGAGAAATGAAGGTCATGAGTTCTTGATCTGCTCTGCCATGGGTTAGCTGGGAGGCACATGATGTACCTCACCACCTTGGACATTACCCTGGGCAGTTCAATCCAGCTCACACATGACATACTTATCTCTACCACGACCACTAGGAAAAAGAACTTTATTTATGGTCTAGTCACATATCATCTAAATCCAAGAAGTGGACCTCATTGGTAGTTCCATGACCAGCCTAAAGAAACGGGGTAGTCCATAGTCACTGAGACATTTGGCATCTTGGTGATCCACAGACTGCAGCTGGCTGAAAACTATCACGTGACTTGCCACAGGGAATACTGTTATCACCTACCCCCCAAATATTTATTATAGCAGTGGTTCTCAACCTGGAAGGCAAATTAGCTGTCCCAAGTCAATCATTTGGCAATGATTAGAGACATTTTCTGTTGTTATGATAAAGGATGTGCTGTTGATATCTAGTAGAAAAAGCCAGGATACCAATAAACATTCAACTACCCTCCAAACAGGCCTTAAAAGAAATAATTAAAAGATACAGGTTATCAACAGTGCCAAGATTGAGAAAACTGCCTTGGAAGTAAATGGTTTAGAGATAGCTGGCAGGAAGAAGGGCAGATATACCACAAGCTGGGTCATATTCACTCCATATGGACTATGAAAAAAGATTTAGTGGTGATACAGTATGACTGAGGATTTCCTTTTTAAGAAAGACAAGACTTCCTTCTCCTACTGACACTACATTAATATTGTTCACACCTTACAACTGGTTTCTAAAATAAACCACTTGGTATTTACTTCTCTAGTTTCTGATAGTTTTGCAGAGAGGTAGGAAATCTAAAATAATTACTAACATGCCATATTTTCATTATATTCCTATATACCTCCATCCAAAATTTATGTAAGGGATTATAAACTGTACATGGTTAGCAATTTTCATGTCAATCTTCAGTAAGGAGCTTATAAGAGTTACACAACATCTATATCCCAAATATGCAAACCATATTTGGGATATAATAACAGAATAACTGATCAAGTTTCCACATTCTGAGGATCATGTCAAGATTCGTTAATATTAAGTCAACCTTGGATTTGAGATATATTGTAAACTAAACTAATTTATGAAGGGAATCTTTTGCATTCTCTCTTCCATGGCCTTAAGCAGGCCTTCCTTTTATACTGCAAGGTTTTTGCTTTTGTTTCATGACAGAAACTCCTCCTTCTATTAAAAGTTGAGACTTCACAAGCTTTTGAGCCACCTTATGAATAAATCAGTATGTACTGTCAAGTGGCAGAGAGGGCAGTTTGTGTTTTATTGTGGCTTATGGTTTGACACACTTAATTGAAGTAATGCATTTTCCAGATGATCTTGATACTATAAGGATATGTATAGCATGTCATATCATGAAAATACCTTTATTGGCCAAAATGATATCTTTAAATACATTGTACTCAGCAGGGACATAACATTTTTCAAGGGAACAAATGTCTCACCTGCCAACATTCAACTTTATTAAGGCAGGTGTACGTGCCATTTACATCTAAGAAAGGCATCAAAGGATCTATTAGCCAAATTGGGGATAAGGTTACAATCAACTAAAAAAAAGGATTTTTTTTTCAAAACTAGGCATCATTCAGGAAAAGAATAGTTTTCAAAATAGAGGTATATAATTTAGATAATCAAACTCCCTTATGGGCCTTCTAAGTTCACAAAGTGGGAATAAATTTTCTTGCAATAGAATTTCACTGGTGCATGATGGGAATGAAACAATTGACTATGAATTCTAATTTAGGAAAAAGCTTTCAGTGTGCTCTAAATTAGCTTAGATTTTCATGAAGAAATTTCAGTTTCCACTAAATGGAGGCATTTATATATTTAGGTCTGGGTCTTCAAGTGGAGAAATTTTTGTGATGGAATTTATAGATGTAAAGAGGCTGACCGTCTAATAGACTGGGTCATGTCTTTCTTCAGTCTAGTTAAGCTCTTTAGGGAGGTTGAGGGTGTCATAAGGAAGCAGCTGCTGTGGAAATTGCTGCCAGAGTGCTGTAGCGGGACTGTGATTCTGAGAACTCACCAGGAGAAAATGGTATAATAATGTTTAAAGAGAAGGAGTTTATGACAGTAAGAGTGAGCTAGTGCTTTCAGTATCCCTGTGCCCTGTAACTCAGCACTGTCCAGACAACTGATTGATGGCTCAGACAGCCCCTTAATCCTGCCTGGGTTTCACAGACATGCAGAGAAAGACAGAACTTCGAGCCACTGCTCTGAAAGGTTTGTTATGACTTCTTAGAGGTCTGATCCTTAGTTATTTACTATAGATAATCATCATTTTGGAAGAAGCTTGCTGAATGAACAAAGCTGGCATTTCCCAAACAATCTGTTTAAGGATATTCTTTATAGATAAGTGTTTTAAAAACAATCCAGTTTCCATTTCATCCTAATTCAATCTTTATTAAGATCTCTGCTCAAATGTCACCACTCCAGGGAAATGAGCCTTCTCAGACTATTCTAGCCACCCAGTCTGGTCTAGTTTGGTACTTGACTCATTTGTAAGAAAATGGTGACAACTTGAGACCATAATATTAAGTGAAATAAATCAGACACACAAGCTTAAATATCACGTTTTCTATTATATGAGAAATTCAAAGTACAAACAAATTAAAGAGTAAAATAAAAGATAGATCATAGCAAGTAGAGATAGAACTTTTGTATATGGAATAGGAACCAAGAGATATGGAGGAGAAGTGTGGATAAAAAGAATAAAGATGTGTTAGCACATGTACCAACTCCCCACAAGCAATGTCATCAACATGTACTGAAAACATGTACTAATAAAAATAAAAATTAAAACTATTACTTCTTGACATAATTGTATCTGTTTGCTTATTTTCTGCTCTCCCTTGGACATCCCCATTTCCTCTCCCCACCTCCAATGTAAGATACTGAAGGAAAGAATTGGAGAGACTTCTTATTCACTGTTTTATTCTTTTAATCTAGGCCAATAACTAGCAAATTTTAAGTGAAAAACTAAATCCATTGGATCATTCTCAAGTTGATTGTGATTTTCTGATCAATATGGACTCTACCTGAGGCATAGATGACATATCCATGTGTATTGCATGGGTCATGAAAGGTGGAGCCAATGGCAGTCATTTAAGGTCCTCAAATGATCTTTTCATGGGTAAGAATTTATTTCTCTGAGTTTTCTCCATTTAGACCCTGATCATGACCTCTTTCCTTCCTAAATTTCTGCTTTATCTGACCTTAACACATCAACTAATTTAAGCCTTCTGAATCTCTGACTTTGCTTTCTAGAAACCTGTACTCCTTTGCTCAAGATTATAGTCATATGGAAGCATGGTGAGCAGTAGAAAAAGAGTCTCTCTGAGATTTAGTGTCCAGACACTGGCATACAGCAACATGAAGAGGAGAAGAAGGAGGGAGGTGGGTCCCTGGGAACCAGGAAGGATCTGAAGCAATAATTGAAGCCCATCGGGAGCAAAGAGACTTCAATGAAGAAAGAGGAGGTGGCAGGACTTCTTTCTCCCTAAGATTGGACTCACTATGTGGGAGGGTCAGCTTGAACTTGTAGAACATGGAGACTACTGGCAACCCCGGAGGTCTTCATGAAGAAACACACCAGTGGAACAGAGCAGTAGAAGCAGCAGACTTCAGTGGCTGGTGAGATATTCATGTTAATAAGTTCCCCAGGAGAGGGCAATTGGCCAGGATCCATCTTGGAGAGGGGCCAATTTATCTTGAAACTCAGAGTAACTGCAGGCTTCATATAGCAGCTCCCAGTGTAGGAGTCAGGTTCAAGTTGGCAGGAGGTCTGGGAGTTGAGTTTTAGCTGGCAGAGAGCCATGTGCAAGCTGGAAGGAGATGCATGAACTGCTGCAGGCTGAAAGGGTCTGATTCCAGCCTCATGGCAAGAACCCAGCCTGAACTTAAGTGGAAATAAAGATGCAGGCTCACTGTGATTATCCACTACTCTACTGTAAAGCTATAGCTGGCTAGCTGGGATTAATCAGCTCAGATCTAGATCCTCTCTGCCCACATTGTATACAAGGGACAGAACAAACACAACTTGAAATGGATATTTTTTTCTTTTTTTTCTTGTTTTTATTTGTTTTTCCTTGATTGTTTGTTCCTGTTTTTATACGCCTGTGAACATGGCTTCTAAGTCTTTTGTTGTTGTTCTATTCTTTTCTTGTTTTTATTTCTTCCTTTTCTCTTTCCCTCCTGTCTTCTTCACTAGTTTCCCAAAGTTTTCTTATCTTCCATTGTCCTACAGCCTGGCTTCTAATCTCTTCTTCTATGTCTCTATTTTCCTCCAACCCCTTTTAAATTTTCTCTTCAGAAGGTAAATTTTCTCTTCAGAAGCCCATATTGAGGGCTTATTTACTGTATAAAATTTTCTAGTTCATTCTAGATTTTGTTATATAAGCACACATCTAGCTCATATGGTTAAAGGTGGCAAATTACTACCTTAATTTGTCATTTTCTGGGCTGCTTTTCAAGCTACTGTTATTGTTGATTGTACCATTTTGGCCAAAATGACATAATTGTTCTAACCAGTTGTTTTTACTGGTATAAGAAGACTGAGATTGCCTAAGGATCATAAAAAATACAAAGAACCACTGGCTGAGCCAAGTAGACAGCAATTCCTCATCCTCAATAAATTGATAAGGTAGGATCTTTCAACAGATTCAAAACCCAAAAGCCAGTGACACCTGGAAGATAACTCTGAGAAGTAATCATTTCCCAGTAAGACTAGAAATAAAGCTATTCATCATAGCCAATTTACAAGCATCACCCAGAAATTAAACTAAAAAAAAAAGAAAATGAGAAGACATTTAAGCAAGATTCAATCAAAGACTTTGAACTCACCAAAGGCAAACACAGGAAAATGAGGTAGAGCAATCTGAAAGCCACTCACCTGGACACTCTGAAGAAGTAACAGTGGACCTAACAAAGCAGATCAATGAGGCTCTAAAAAAATCAAATCAGAAATAATTTCTCAGATAACTACAGAAATGGTGACCATAATGAAAGATATGCTTAGTACCTCTAGAACAGATACAGATAAAGAACAGAAGAGCTTAGGAAAATGATGGAAACCTTGAACACTCAATTTAGGAAGGAAGTGGAATCTGTGAAACAGATTCAAAAAAATATCCAGGAGTTTAAAATTTCCACTGAAAGTATACACAGAAGAATGAGCCAATGTGAGGACAAAATCTCAGATACAGTATATAGGATTTCAGTCAGCAATCATGAAAAGAAAGACTCCTTTAAAATAGCAAGGGAGTATGAGAAATCAGTACAGCAGCTGCTAGATGATGCAAAGAAGAATAACATAAGATAGATTGGAGTCAATAAAAAAGCAGAGGATAGAACAAATAGTATAAAATCCCTGTTTACAGAAGTCATGGAAGACAACTTCATAAGCAGGGCAAAAGAATTTGCCATACAGATAAGTGAGGAATACATAACTACAATTAGATATGATCAAAAATCTACACTAAAGCCTATAATAAAGTTCCCACAAACAGAATATTAAAAGTTGTTAGAGAAAAGAAACAAACTGACAATAAAGAAAGTCCATCAGAATCACAGCAGACTTCTCAATACAAACCCTCAAGTCAAGGAAAGCTTTGAGTAAAGTATTTCTGGCCCTAAAAGAAAATAACCTCCAACTCAGATTTATTTACCCCACAAAACTATTTTTCAAAATTGATGGAGCAATAAAATACTTCCATGACAAAGAACACCTGAGGAAATTCATGTACCCAAAGCAGAACTCCAAAATATTTTGGATATTCTAGAAAAAAATAATGAGAACTACAATTACATGAACCCCAACAGAATGAATCCACCAGGAAAGGCAAACATTTAAACTGAGGGGAAAATAGGGGAACCAACAATGGGAAAATAATACAACAAGGATAAGTCAGTATATATCCATTATAACCATCAATGTTAATGGTCACAAATCACCAATCAAAAGAAATAGGCTAGCAGAATGAATCAAGAGTCAAAATCCAACAATATGTTGCATACAAGAAACACATTTAAGAGTGCTCGTGTGCATGGGAGGTTTGTGCACAGTGGTCGTGGTCACGTCAGTTTTTGGTAAGGGCAGGTAGATGGTGGCCACGGCCTTTGGGCTGCAATGAACTGCACCCCCAGTTGAGGCAGGAGAGCTGGCCTGAAACATGGCCAGTACAGTGGTAGCAGTGGGACTGGCCACTGCTGCTGAAGGATTTGCAGGCCATTATGTTTCACAAGCCATGAAACATATGGAGCCTCATATAAAACAAGTTTTCCAGAGTCTACCAAAATCTGCCTTCAGTGGTGGCTATCATAGAAGTGAGTTTGAACCCAAAATAACAAAATGGAAGCAGCATTAATACTAGATGTAAGCCCTACTGCCAATAAAGGGAAAATAACAGATGCTCATTGATGAATTATGCTCTTAAATCACCCACACAAAGGAGGATCTCCTTATATAGCAGCCAAAATCAATGAAGCTAAAGATTTACTAGAAGGTCAAACTAAAAAAATGAAGTAAATGTATGATGCATTTTCAGTTCATATTAGTTTATGTATATGAGTACTTCTTACAGTAAAACACCTCTGAGCTACAATTTTCTTAAAATGATGTAGCATAACTAAAAAATTTTTTAAAAAGAAACATTTAATTAAAAAAGATTTATAGATCAAAAGTCAACAATACTGCATAGTGCAAGAACCCAGAACAAAGCAGGGGTAGCTATTCCATCTGAAGATAAAGTACATTTCAAGCCAAGAGTGATTAAAAGAGACAAAGAAGAGAATACACTACATCCTTGCAAAGAAGAAACAATCCAAGAGGAAATGATAACAGTCATAAATATATATGCACCAAAGGCAGTGCATCCAACTATATAAAACAACTATTAATGGACACCAAAAATCAAATAAGCACTAATATAATTGTAATGAGGGGAACTTAATATCCCATTGTTAAAAGTGGACAAATCAACTAGACAAAAAATTAACAATGAAATTAGAAATGAACCAAACTTTTGAATAAATGGACTTAGTAGATGTCTACAGAGTATTCCACCCCCTATCAAATCACAATACACATTCTTCTCAGCTGAACATGGGATGTTCTCCAAAACAGATCACATTCTAGCCCATAGAACATGCATTAGTAAATGCAAAGGAATTGAAGTTATCCCATGCAAGGTATCAGACCATTGTTTAATGAAATTGGAAATAAATGGCAAAAGAAGCCATAAGAACTTCATAAACACATGGAAATTAAATAACACCCTCCTGCACAATCAATGCATCAAACATGAAATTAAAGAAGAAATTATACAGTTTCTATAATTAAATGATAACACCAATACAACATATTATGGGACATAATGAAAGCAGTCCTATGAGAGAAATTTATAGTAGTGAATTCCCATATCATAAAAAAAGAGAAAGCTCAAATAAACAAAGTAATATTGAACGTTTCAGGTTCTACAAAAAGAATAACAAGTTAAGTCCAAGGCTCACACAAGGAAGGAAACATGAAGACCAGAGCAGTAACTAATGCAATGGAGACTAATAAAGCAATACAAAGAGTCAATGAATCAAAGAGTTGGTTCTCTGAAAGAGTAAGTAAAATTGACAAATCGCTAGCCAACCTTATCAAAAAAGGAAATAAAAGACTCAAATCCATTCAGTTAGGAATGAAAAGGGGTAAAATCACAACAGGTTCTACAGAAATCCAGATCATTAGTATCTACTTTGAGAAACTATATTCTGATAAGATAGAAAATGCAGAAGAAATGGATAGATTCTTAGATATATATAAATTACCAGACCTGAATCAAGAAGATATAAATATTCTAAATAAACTAGTATCAGTCAATGAAATTGAAAATGTAATTTAAAAACATCTCTGCCCTGAAATCAGAGTGACTGTTTATGGAGTAACGTGCACCATGCCACAGTCTTGCTTGGAACACTGATGCACTTCCCATTAAACACTGGAGTAAGTCGTTATTTCTTATAGTCAGTCCATCCTTTCATGACTTGGTTCTTACCTACCTTTCCAACCATACCTCTCTATTATTCTGGTGCCTGTATTCCAACTGAAGTGCTATTTACCAGCTACTTAATGCTCTAAGTATCATATTTGTGAATGTGGACCTGAGGATAAGAACTCCAGGGAACCAATACTAGCTCTACCATTTACTATATGACCATGAGAGAGGAATATAACTACTTTGTTTCTGTCTCTTCTTCTATAAAATTGGAATAATACAACCATCTACCTATAGGAAAATTGTTTGGCTTGAAAGAGATGATGGTGATTAACACTAACAGCAGAGTATGTGGAGATTGCCTAGTAGAGACGTCATTATTATTTCTTTATCCTCTTTAGTATTTCTTGTCATACTGTGTTGTATTTTACCTTTTAGTAGTTCTGTTCTTGCCTGAAAGACAGTTTTTTCCTTGTTATTTTTCAACTCTGTCTTGTCCTTTAGACTTAATATCTCAATCTTACTGCTTATCTAAGTTATATACTCCTTCCTATACCTTCTGTTTGATTGCATGTTGCTCATTTCCTTTGTTGATCTTATTTATTTTTAAATTTTTGTCTAAGTCACTAGACTATAAATTATATGAGTAGACATAATATCTGCCTTGTATAGTCCCAAACTCAACAAAATATAAAAGACTAAATATAAAATAGATACAAAGTAGACTCTCAATAAAAATTCTTTCAGTGAATAGGTGAATAAATGTGTTTCTAATCTCAGTCTAAATCCAGGGCCTGAATTTTTAGAAGGCAGAGATTCTTGAACATAAATGCCAGAAATTGGGCTCAAATTTTCTTGTTTTATTAGTATGGAAAGTCCTACTGAGATCCAAAGCCTGATCACTGATTTAATTTTTGTAACTACGGCCTATCCCCTAACCATGATAAATTTTGGTAACTTCATTTAGCAAATAAGGAACCAATACTCCTCAGAATTTTTATAGAGTCTTCATTCTTTTCCTTCCTAGACATCCTGATCTATTCCATGCAGATTTACTTGGAAGGAAAAATGTTGGTATAAGGTTATGAACTTTTGGAAGGAACCCGGAGATCAACTCTATGAAAAGAATGACAAGATGAAAGAATGACATGGCCAAACATAGTCAGATCATTTTTTATGACTTTTAATAATTTCTAAATAAATGAACAATAGAGTATTACTTTCAATATTTTTATCACCATCTTCCTGTATTATAATTATGAGGTGAGATAGACAAATATGGTGAATGTTTAAATATAAAATTTATTACAGTAAAAGAAATGTTCCCATTAATCTCCTTCAAATGACCACCCCAAGCTTTGAACATACCTATCCCATCATTATTGCAACCTTTTGAAGCAGTTCTGGAAGTCCTGTCCTGTATTTTTGCAAAACTCAGCAGATGTAAAAGTTGATGCTGAGTGCCAGCCAATGGAAATGCAGGTTTGTAATCACATTATGGTGTGTCCTTATCCATGTTATTTATCAGATCTGGCTCTTTGTGACTTCTAGCTTTTCCCTAAAGTCAAAATGATCATGTAAGGTAAATTTTTTGAATCAGTCCAGGACATAAAAATGGCCACTGTAGTGCAGCTAAAGATACTTATGTAAAGGGATTTCCAGAACTCTTTCAGAAAATGGCAAAATTGATGGAATAAGTATGTCTGAAGTAAGGCAAAATGTTTTGAGAAAGAATAGTGAGAAGGTGTCTTTTATTATACTTTTTAAAAAATCTAAACATTTACTGTAGTTTTACAAATGATACCGCATAGTCAGTATATAAGGCCAAGAGAGGACGTAAGGTCTATTATCCTGCCTTCTCTTTTGTCAGAGTCTGAACAGTCATTTGTTGTCATCTCTTTCCTCCTCCAAATCTACTTCCCTACTTCACTGTACATTATTCCCAACTTAATTTTCAATGGGCTTTTCTTTGCATATGTCAACTTCCTGTTCAGTAATATTGAGTATTATATATTATAATATATTCCTGATTCTTGGGCTTAGAGTTCAAAGTCCTCCATACCGTGGTCAAATCCTTTCTCTTTTGTCTTGAGTCATGCTCCCTTTGTGATCCCTTCTCTTTCTTGTTTTATCGTTTGCTCAAAGTACTTTTCACACATTTGAGAGTGTGTATACCTACCTCAGTTTAGATCCTGCCTGAGGCCTTTAGTGAGGTCTTATAGAGCAGCCCCAGTGGGTCTCCCAATGCTCTCAAGGTGGGTAGTTCACAGAAAACTACACTGTAGTCTCAAAGATTTGAACACTAAATCCATAAAGACCACCCACGATATGGCATAAGGTATTGCAGGTATTACCCTGAGGACAGGATCACAGGTGATCTAGAAGGAAAAGTGTACAGGCTATAGAAATCAGGCTTAAATGGCTCAGTGTAAGTTTCTGAATCAAGGATCTCTTTTAAGAAAAGAGAAGTCTGTTTACAGCAAAAACAAGAATGAGTTGAAATTAATAGTGAGCATATGTAGCTCAGCCCAGGAAGACAGAACTTCAGTATGAGGGGCACTGAAAATGGCAGGCTTTTGAAGGGACTGGTTCATGGTACAGAAACACACACAGTTATTTTACTCTTTTGCTCCACAAGTAACTCATTTTTCTTTGATCTCCCTTTCCTAAGTACTCATTCAGTTACGAGTTCAGACCCCATTTGTCCTTCTTCCCTTCAGATACCTTGAGATCATAGCAGGCTTCCTGACTTCACTTGGGGGGTGGGTCACAGGAAAATGTTTATAAACATTTTGACACACTGATTCACACATCATTTTTTTGGTGTATATGGTTACTGAGAGTCAGCTCTTCTCATTATGTCTAGCATTGGTTATCAACAGTGAAGTGACTTCTAAGTCTGTAAACTTGAGAACTACATCCTTAGACTGATCCCCCACCAGGTCCTGCCTCTGAATGTCTGGCCATCTAGAAGGTGCCTTCTCAATTTTTTTTTACCTCTCTCTTCATCAGCACTCATAGTAATTCTCTGCTATGGCCAAACTTAACCAAAATTCAGAGATCAAGAGAGCCCTTTACTGTGGTCCAAGAATAATGTATAGAACCATGTTTGTGGATTAACTATTTATTTCTTACAAAATCCTTGAAGGATATTTACTATTGTAGTCCTTAGGAAAAGAAAATTGACTTGTAAACACTGAAACAATTATATATAGATAGATATAGATACAGATCAATCTATATGCACATTTATATACATACATACTTATATAATACATTTATATTGTTGTTTTTGACTCAATAATATGACTTTGAGGAAAATTTGGAAATACAGAAGACTCACTACAAAAAAATAATAAAGAACATTATTATCAAAGATCACCTCTCAATATCTTTGCATATTTTTTTCATGGTCTTTTATATGGTACATTTTTATCTTATTTTATTTCAGTTTATGTATAAAAGGTGATGTGAAGGTTTTAATGTTCAACATGTTTATAAATATTAACTCAGTTAACTTTCAGGAGAATCGTATTATTATGTCCATCACACAGATTACAGAAGTTGGGTGGTTTGTCCAGAGTTGCAGATCTCATTAGTAGAGGAGTTCATGTTTGCACAGGACAGATAATTGTGTTTCAGTCTCATTCTTAACCATTCTGGTCTATTGGCTTTCATATATACAGACATTGTAAAATTAGAATCATTGTTGTTCTTTATAATTTATTTTTTATTGAACTGTATGTCTTCAGCATGGATTCATTTAGTAGTTTCTTTTCTTGATCATTTTAATCTTCATTAGCTATAGAAGTGAAAATTTTAGGGAGGAATAGAATATGCCAGTAACAAGTTGCAAAAAATTAGGTAGAAGAAAAAATGCTCTCTTGCTTTTTCCCTCCCTTTCTACTCCCACCCAAAGAAAAAGTTTCCCTTTCTAGTCAACACTGAGTCATTTGACATACGGTCTCTTAAGTGTTTTTGATTCATCACATAGGCGCAGAAATTATTTATTAGAGATTAGTCACTAAATTTATTAGAGATTAGTCACTAAAGTTGATTTTGCTGTTTGATATGTACAATAGGCTTTGGGGATTTAAGTTCATAGTAGAACAAATCCACTATATTCTCTTGATGATAGTATAGTTGGTGAAGCAAGATATACTATCATCAAGATGAATGTGTTCACAGAGGAATGTTATAGACAATGTGCTCCTCAGAAATCACATGTTGAATTTCTCTCACCTGCTGGATGGTATGTGGAAATGAGACCTGTGGAGGAAATTAAGGTTGATTCAACTTTGATAAGGTCATGATGGAGTCCTCATGATGAGATTAGAACTTTTATAGGAAGAGACCCCAGAGAGCTTACTCCCCGTCACCCTGACTGAACCTGCACAAGCAACAGTCCTGTGAACGTGTAGTGAGGTACAGCTACCTGTAAGCCAAGAGAGGACCTCAGAATGAAACCTGCCTTGCTGGTACCTTGTTCTTAGAGTTTCCAGGCTCCAGAGTTGTGAGAAATAATTGCTGCTGTGTAAGCCACACATCCATGATATTTTGTTATTGCAGTCCAGGTAGACTAATGTAAGGAAAATAACTTTTAAAACTAAATGAATAATATAATTAATATTTTAGAGTCAGGAGGGTCTGAGTAGCTGTGGTGGGCAGGAAAGGCTCGCAGTGTTTGGTAAAACTGGAAGAAACTAGAGACTCACAAGCAGGAGGACTTAAAGGCCATAAAGATTCTAAATGTGTCTATTCATGCTTCCTAGCATGAGCAAATAGAACTCCTAGCAAATAGAATTCCTAGCCTGAGCAAATACAATTCTTCCCAGGCTCATCCTCTCTCTAACTGGCTGTTCTTCTCCCTTCTTCATCTAGTCAATGTCTCTTTAGCCTCAGTCTCAGTTTACCCCTATCACCCTCAGGAAAGCTGGTGCTGATTCTTATGTTTGGTTGTGGTCCCCAGTTACAGAATCCAGTTACAGGTCTTTTCCTTCAGGGAAATTTCCACAATGATATTCAGATGATTAATTTATACAAATTTTCATCTATCCCACAAGATCTGTAAAAACTCAATTCAAGTTTGTTTTGTACCCTAGTAAGGTGCAGAACTCTAGCACACTCTTAGATACCGGGTGCTCATTAAAGTTTTGCAGGTTGACTAAATGGATGAGTGAATATTTTTTCACACGAGAGTGTTATTTTTACCTGTGGAAGTGATATATTTTAAAGACAGTTTTTAGGACTAAGATAGGCATCACATATATAATAAATTTTTTTGGTCTTGTGGGCTATGGCTTATCAATAAGAAGATTCTCTTTAGAATTTAAGCTTGCTTGTGATTTACAAAAATATGAAAGTAAAACAGCACAGGCTCAGATGACATAATAGACTGATAGAATAGAATAGATGAAAGAGAGCTGTGGTGTGGTTTAGATATTCCTTCGAAATTTTTGAAACTTGTGAACTTAGATTGAGAAGACTCTTTATTGTTGTTTTTAAGGTTTTCATTGAAAATATGACGAGAATGGATGAAACTGCAAAACTTTTGACTGATGGCTTTACCAGTTTTAGAAGTGAAACAAAATTAAGATGTATATGGTAGGGGGGTTACTGAGCCCCTTAACTATCTGGAAAACAAAAGAGATGAGCCAACACACAACGCTTCTTCTTTTAATGTGAGAATTTCTAGAGTCCTTTATCTGCATTCAGCTTCCCCATTTTCCAACTTCCTGTGGTTCAGATGTTTGGGAGAAAAGGCAAAAGCTATTTTTAGAGACACTTATTTAACAGGGAATTCAGAAAACCCCATTTCTTTAAAAACCCCATTCTGATGATGGCTTTGAAATTAGCCACTTCTGACCTATTTCCAGGCAAGTTTCTGTGCTCCTGAGGTAATTCTGGTAATAACAAATTCTATGCAGACTCTTGGGCCTCTAGTAACTCTGTTCTTCCTGGCTCCATTGAGGAAGGCTATTCCTTCCAGATCATGAGCACTAGAGAGCATGACTTGGTCCAAGCCACTCTATACATTTGTGGTAAATGCAAAATTCATGACATTAACAAGACTTCAGTAGTCAGTGCCTTTAGTATAGGAATGTACATGGCCTAACTAACATGAAATGAAATGATTGAATGACTGAGAGTATCACCCAGGATATTAGTAGGTTAATAAATGTAGTGGTTGATTGATTGTGTCAACTTAGAGGTTTAGAAGCTTAACTAAACTGGCTCAGCAATTCTAAACTCTAAGGTGTAGAAGACCCACACTAGGGCAGCTCTTCCCCTGGATGGTATAAAGGGAAGTGAGGAAGGACAGATGAGCTTCCAATTTTTTGAAGGGGCTGCACTCTTCACATTCAGCTTGGACATCCCCTCCTGGCTTCTAGTGCAGACTCTTTCGCTTCCACCTTGGATCCTTCAGACTTCTGGCACAGACTAATGAGCCTTCCATTGCAGATCCGTCAGCCTCCTGATACGGACTTGCATGGAACACTGCAGTGAACTCCAGACCTTGGGCTGAAACTTTTCAGTCTCTAGTGTGCAAACACCCTCTGTACACTTTCTCATCCAACTCTGTGGCTGGACATCATAAGCCAATCTTGTAATTTCTTGTACAGTTGTATATCTCGTGTTATACTTGTTTGTTTAGGAAAACCCTGACTGATTCAATATTATTGACAAACCTTTCCAACACAGAAACCCCTTTTGAGATCTGCTTCATACTCATAATCACAGTCTGGCTGGTGAATAATGTTTACAAAAATATGTCATGAGCAAATATGACTCAAAGGCATCTCACATGTCTAAAAACTGTATCACTTCTCTTTTTCATGGGTCATGTTTTATCTGGAATTTACCTGAGAAATAACCAGAATGTAATATTTTTTAAAGCCTGTAAGCAACCAAATGGATTTCTCAGTACTCATATATTTAGTTCATAAGCTTTGTGTATACAGTTCTTCCACTTTTCACTTGGAGCCAGTATATTCTTTACACAAAATTTTGATAAACTTACAATTGTCTTTTCCCAGCTTACATTAAAACAATGGTCAAATCCATTAGAATCAGCAAGAAGCCACAAGTGACAGTCACATTGTGGCAAAGAACGTAGGGAAATGAGAAAATCTAGACTCAAGGACAGCAAACATTGCAGGAAGTAGCACAGGGCCATTTTGGGTGTGGGAAGTGACCCTCTCCACTGATTTTAGAAAGCATTTCTGTATTACAACTCTGCTGAATATTTAATATATAGTATGTTTGCAATATTGACTCTGAATTGCTAAAATAAGTAAGTAGGCAGAATCATGACAGGCAGCTTCTGCTTAAGCGGCAGAAAAGCATCAATGTAGTTTAGAAACATTTTAAAACAAATTGTTTAAATAAAACACTTGTCAAGGGTCTAAAGCGTAAGTACAGTTACCTGGAAAATTCATTTATTTGAAACACTTTATTTTGTGGTAATATCAAATGAATGAGGTGTGTTAATGTGGCGAGCACTGAGTAGTACAGATAATATCTCGACTTCATTGATGTGCTGAAATAGTACAGATGTTTTCTCAAATAACGCTTAGTATATTGTACCCACTTATAACATGGCTGGAAAGAGAGGCAGTGAGAGGAAGTCTATGCACAAAAGGGGACTTCTAGCCTCTCTACAAAATGTTTGCTCCTGAGTAGTTACCTGCAGCTGGGAATCTGTTGGAAAGATAGAATTTCCAAATTGCTTAAACTGCAGCCAGTTTGATCAACAAAGATTGAAATAATTTAGCTAGCAAATGTTTTCAGTACAGAAATCTCACTTAAACAACCAAAAATAAGGGGAGAAAAATCTTACTTAGTATCCTCAGTGGCTTGGCTGTCCATATCTCTGTATCTCAGTATTACAATTGGCAGAGAGAAGGGTACTCAAATGCCTGTATTTGTTCAAATTTACCTGGTTTCCTTGTAGAAGACACTGAGAATAATTCCTCTTCCCTGCTTATTAGATTTGTTTTTGCCTTCCTGGGGACTAGAGAGATAAGTGCTTTGAAATTAGCCAGAGAAAAGCAGATTAATGGTTTTGTTTTTCAAATATCTTAATAAAAGATTTGAAAATTGTTATATGGAAGGTTGTAAGTAGATACTTAATGAAGCTTGGCAAATTGAGTACCCTCTCCAGACACACTGAATTAGCACTGTGGACCAAAGACTTGGAAAATAAAAGTATTCTGTGCTAAAGTAAACCCTTAGGGGGTCTTTTTTACCTATATTTCCCAAATTTCACTCCTAGCAACAACCCATGCTGTCTATTCAACACACTGTGTTGTGCTGATTCTCATCTTAGTCCATGACGGAGGCTATGAAGTGCTTGTAGGGCTTAGGTACAGTCTCATCTACCCCAATTTGGGGCATTTAGTGCAGGCGACTCTGAACTCCAGGGTTCCAGTCATTAGATATTTTTTCACAAATCATTTATCCAAGGCATGAGCTATCTATAGTGACGGAGACAGAGTAAGTGATGGCACCCTGTGTCACCCTAAGAAGTCGTTCAGAGTTCTGTGACAAAGATTTGCTTATGGAAGAAAGGTGCTTAGAGATGTCCCACCCCATACCTCTTTGTCATAGACTTGTATTTCCTTTAAATTTTTTGTGCCACAAATTCAGTAAGTTCTCATTAGTTTTAGGTCCAGGTCTTTTCTGGTAAAATGGCTTCTATATTTTCCTAGCTTTGCTAATTCTAATTTTATTAATGAGGGCCCATTGCTTTTTCCATACAGGCTTCATCTGCTTTGGGAGAAAATGGCTCTTGAAATCGAGTCATACCAGCCTCTATACAATGTGAGATATTGCTTTCCCTGTATTCCAAGTCAGGGTCTCTATGGTGTTGATATTATACTTAACAAACTGTGTTTAACATCAGGCCCAAATGGTTTCAAGCCATGACTGATGAGAGATTCAAAATGGTGAATAGCAATAAGAACTGACTACCTTTCAAACAGATATTTCCTAGAGCACTTTTCTGCGCATGATCTATTGTACCCTTCACAATACTGTAGTGTTATGTAGAAAACACTGCAGAGCTTATATATTATATACATTATATAATATATATATATTATAATCTGCTTCTTTATCCTTATTTTACAGATGCAGAGGTAGAAGAAGAGTGATTTACTCAGTCACACTGCTAAAATTTGGCAAATAAGAGATGAACTGACACCTTCTTGTGTTCTATTTCTGGGTGCTGACTCCTTTGGCCATTCCAGAGCATCGTGTGATGCTATGATACAACAAATTAATGTCATCCCTTGTGTGTGAAGGTGATAAGATGGGTACTGTAAAAGGATGGTACAAAATCACATATCTTCTTTCTCTCCTGTGACAATCACAGACATTTCCAAGCTGCTTGGGATCCGGGAATAATGAAGACTAGGAATGAGGTAAAACTAACCGGTTCTTTTGACAGTGAAGCCTTTGACCTGATTAGCATCATACTCCATCTGACTGAGAAGACAATCATGCTCAATGAATAGATTAAACTGCTTTCAGGAAAGGGTTGAGAAACACAAAATGTCTACCAATGTGTATTATACTACATTCAAAATACGGTATGTAACCTTCTATATTTTACATCTAATGAAATGAATGTTTATTTGCATATCTTTTCTTTAGAGCAGAAATTATAGAATGAAACTGGCAAAGGCAGGATACAGATGACTGAGTGTTGCTAGGACTCTTGTCTCCATACTCAGCCACGTTTCAAGCATATTTCAAAGGAATCATAACTTCCACACTCCTGTGGTCTTGCTAGCTCAATTACAGGGACCAGACTGGCCTTTTCATCACGCCCTGTGGGAATACCCTTTGATATTAGTGGAGATCTTAGGGCTGAATGAGAGAACAGAATCAGGTGTCAGCTGCAGGGGAGTGTTTGATCTTTGAGTTGGGTCAAGGTGAGAGCAGACACCTGCCTGTGAGAAAAGTTCCATGATAACTGAGAGGATCACTTTCCACCAAGCTAACTATGGTCAAGCACAAACATTTACCTGAGCTAAACCTTGAATGACTGACTGCATACCAGAAATAAGCATAGTTTCTTAGCCTAGGATTCCAGCCAATCATGATGACAAGGCAGCTGTCAGAAGCAGAAACTTTGTTCAGGTTCTTTTTTTAGGCTTCCTCTTGAAAGTGATAAAACAACAAGAATCTGAATCCGTGAGTAAAACCAGAGGTAGGACATAGCTCAACTTGAAAGCCCTGGGTTCAATCCCCAGTACGATGAAAACAAACAGACAACCCAACACCAAAAAAACAAAACAAACCTGTAGTTGTTTAAAGCAGGCTGCGAACAATGTGCACACCTTAAGACTCACCTGTGGATTGTCATAGATTCTTCATTTGGAACTTGAAAATAAGAGCAAAGTAAAGGCTACTTGGAAACTTGCTATGAAGAGAAGCTCAAGGACTAACATTTCTGCAATAAAATCCTAATGAGGAAAATTTTTGACTAAGCAAAACAAAATAGGTAGTAAGCGTTGACAGTGTGTACTACTGTTAGACACCATAGACCCATAGATTTGAAAATTAAAAGAATTCTCCTTTCTTCCATGTTAACTTTAGGCTATATTTATTTATCTATAGTATTCTTATTGCTTTCTATAGTGAACTCAAAATTCATGGCTTTTAGTCTGTTGCAGAAACTTTGCCAGAAACAGCATGTAGAAGGACTTATTTGATGGAGTTAATTAATAATTTTTGGCCAACTTCATTAACATGAATATTTACTATTTGTGTAGACTCTTGTTGTGTATCACACTGACACTTGAAAATAGTAGTTCTCAATTATGATTATTTATTAAACTCACTTGAAGTGCTCAATTTCTGTGTTTATTCAAAATCAATTGGATCATATTCTCAGGGAAGAGGTCTTTCCTTACCCACTGCTAAGAAATTCCCGTGTAATATATTCTAGCAGTTGTTTTGTTTGATTTTGTTAGTTTTGTTAATTTTATGTGGATTCATATTTATATTACATATTACCATACACATATGAGATACATGCATTATAAGAGAGAGTTCAATGAGCTTTTACAGACTCAACACGTCTGTGTAACCAGAATCCAAATTAAGAAACAAAATTTTCCATGGTTTTGGTGCCCATTTTATAGTCTCTTTTGTCAGCTTTCTGTATGAAGATATTATCTTGATGGAGTTTTCTTTTAGTTTCATATAAATAGAATCACAATATGTTTTTGAGAACAAGCTTATTTATTTCAACAATTGTTTTGAGAACAAGCTTATTTATTTCAACATTATGTGTGTGAGAGTCATTCATATTGTTGTGCGTAGTCATAGTTTATTTTCATCATTGTCTAATAGTCTATGGTATTGATAGACCACAATTCATTTATTTATTCTGTTGCTGATGCACATTTGGATAGTTTCCTGTTTTCAGTCATTACAAATTACATTATTATGAATATTCCCATGCATATATTTTGATGAACATATGCATATGTTTCTATTGAGTATATATTCAGCAGAATTGCATATGTTCATTGCTTATATGCATATGTTCAGGTTTAGTGCATATTGTGTAACAACTTTCACAAGCAATTTTACCAATTTTAAGATAAATACATCTGTTCATCAAATGATACTAAGAAATGTAAATGGGGAAACTATAGTGTAGGGAGATATCTGAAATATTTATATCAGTTGAAAGACTCATAGCTAGAATATTCAAAGAATTCCTAGGAACATTAGAAAAGAATAACCTAAGAGCACTGTAAAGGCTTGAACAAACACTTTACAGGAACGGGCATCTGAATGACAAGAAGCTTACAGAGACCTCAACTTCTTGTAGGGTCAATGAGATAGAAACTAAAACCACAAGAAAATCTAACCACATAGCCTCCAGAATGGCTAAAAAGGAAAAGCAAATATAACAGACTGGCTAGTAGATGGAACAACTGGGATCATAACACACTACTGCTGAGAACATAAATTGGTACAACCACTTTGGAAATTTGTTAGACATAGTTCTTATTATATTGTGACATATAATTTTTGTTAGATTGTTTTTGTTTTTTAAATCAAGTAATATTTTTCTAAATTACAATCAAAATTAAAAATCATTTCTTGGGGAATGGACAATTATTTCTCTTTGGACTCTCTTGTATCCTTGCATTAATATAACTCTACAAGAACTAAGACAGTAGTAGTTTTTATTATCTTTAGTTTTATTATTTTTTCTTTGTTGCCCTGCCTTTTCCTTCCATAGTATGACTTTCTGTCTCTGCTGGCAGCATATGAATCAATTTTCTATAGGAGTAACTACTCCACACTAATCTCACTGTCCTTACTTCAGATGCAAGGGAAATTAATTTCACCTCAGGACAACAGTCTAGTTTTTCCCTGTTACCTACATTTCAGGTATAAGTGAGAAACAATGGTTCTTGAACAAAGATTTTATGAATCTCTTTATGTATTAACATAAAAAGATTTTCAGGATGTATGGTTAAGCACATAAAACAAAGTGTAGAGTTATGTATTATAAGTTACCATTTAGTAAAATGTATGAAAGGTACAAACTAGATAAAAAACACATATGACAAGTACATGAAACAAATATTTTATATATAAAAGCCTATTCCTCTTGTGAAAGAGCACAGGATAATGATATGGAAAAAGCCATAGGATATTGAAACAGAATGGGAAGTAACCTTTTGAATTTAAATGATGTGAATATATGAACTATTTAGGAGATAAATTATAATACACACAAATACATACCTGTACACACATTCACACACACATACACACTTTTAAAGCTTATTAAAATAAAGTCTCCTTGTATTTTCTCTAAGAAATTCTGCTAGTCAGTCAAAGATGAACCCAAGAATTCTTTTCAGACTTTGAACATTCTGATTTTAGGTCATTTTGAAACCACAACCTCAGTTTGGTTGACTAACAGATCATTTTTCAGAAAACTGCACTCTTGGACTTGAATCACAGTTTATAAAAAAAAATAAAGGCGTGGCAGATGACTTCATGGGCAAGATGTAATGTCATTGAATGTGTGCAGTCAGTGATTGGGAAGATTTCGTCTCAGGGCTTATTGGAAACTACAGAAATATTGCTGGAATTGGCCTTGGGTTTGCTCTCTGTATTAATTTTCTAGATGTCTTAGTTACTTTTCTCCTTCCTGAGACAAAATACTTGACATTTAAAAGTTAAAGGAGAAAAGGTTTATTTCAGCTCACAGTTTGTAGAGGTTTCAATCCATTATTATTGGCTGGTTGCAAAGCAGGGCAGCACAGCAGAGGGGCACTGCAGAGGAGAAATAGTTCATAGTGTGGCAAGGAGAAGCCAGCATGCAGCAGCAGCACCAGAAGTGAACATGCATTTCCCTTTTATCCCAAATAGGCTACAAACCTTTCACCCAGGGTGGGACTGCTTTTTTCAGTAAATCCATTCAGCCACACGTAGAACTATGCTACTTCCAAACAGTGGACTAAATTAGTAGCCCACACCTTTAACCTCAGTATTGCACAACCTAGATCCAGTCAGCTCTGAAAATCCCCACCTTTGACTGCATGAGGCTTTAGGAAAACATGTAAACACAAGCCATAGCACTAGACCTCCTGTGACAAATACAAACTAAATGGTTGGCACGACAGAAATGTATTGTCTCAATTCTGTAAGCTGTTAAATCCAACATCAAGATGTCAACATGGTTAGTTTCTTCCTGAGGAAATGAGGGAGAATATGTTCCAAGTGTCTGTCCTAATTTCTGATAGTTTGCTGACAACTTTTAGTGATTCTTGGCTTGAACAAGCCTTATCTTGACTACCCTTCATGCATAAATAGCATTCTCTATCATTGTGTCAAAATACCCCATTTTTATAAGGACACGTCCCATTGTGGTAGAACACAGCCTAATGACCTCATTTTAACTGTATTACCTTTATAATGCCTCTATTTCAAATAATGTTATAATGACTACATTTCAAGTGAAGTTATAATCTGAAGAACCAAGGTTAATTCTCCAACATGTCTCTTTTCTTAGTCACTGTCTTATTGCTGTGACATAATACCTGACACAATTCAAAGGAGGAGAGGTTTATTTTGGCTCATGGCTACAGTCCATGGTTGGCCTGTGTCAGGGCAAAAATGGTATGGCAGAGGCTATAGCAGAGGAAAGCTACTCACATCCTGGTGGCCAGGAAGCAGAGAGAGAAGAAGGCGAGAGAAGGAAGGAGGTTAGAAGGGAGATATACCCTCCCCCAGTGACCTGCCTCTTCCAGGCAGCCTCCACCTTCCAACAGCAGACTCAGTTGCCGAACTCATCAGTACATAATTACAGTAATGAGTATAACACCACCATGATTCAGTCACCATCTGCAGGCCTGCCTGTGACCTCATGAGGCCTTTGAGGAACATTCTTGGTCCAAACTGTGGCCCCTGGCCCCCCAAAAGACTCATGAGCATCTTTTTATTTTAAGGATAAAAGGAGGGAAACATTAACAGACATACAACATTTTACAACATATCACAAGCACAATACAGACAATACAGAGTTACAAACAAAGTGGTAGGGAATTAACAATGGTGGTTGTATTACATATTGATATCTTCAAAGTGGCTTCTCATGAAAACAGATATAGACATGCAATACTGGTCAACCAAAGACTCATTGACAGTTTCTTTCAGCATAGAAACAGCAGATAGAAGAACAACCATGTTATCTATCCTGTATATACATACATACAAAATTTCTCCTTCTTTCCCTTCTCTTTTCCCACATCCCAGAAGCCCTTTACTCTTCGGTGGTTTCCTATCATTTCACAGTGTCTATCATACCTCCGAGTTTAACTTAACTCTTTCAAGTTTTACACTAGTGACACAATGCGGTGCTTGCACATGTATGTTTGATTTATTTCACTTATGAGTCCATCTGTAAAAGCTGCAAAAATTATTAACCAGTGGTGGCAAACCTATGGCACATGGGCCACAGTGGGATGTTTGTTATAGAAAGGTCTAAAATGTTTGCCATCGCTGGTCATACTAGTCCCAACACTGCCTAAGAGTCTAAGTCCAAAGTCTCCTCTGAGACTAAAGGAAAACCCTTAGGTGTAAGGTCCTGTAAAAAAAAAAAAAAAAAGTCAAATATTGCTGCAATATAATGGTACAGGGAAAACATTCCATTCCAAAAGTGAAAAATAGGGAGAGAAAGAAACCAGACCAAAGCAAGACTAAAAATCTAGCGGGGCAAACATTAAGTACCATGGTTCCTTGCCCAGCACCTGGGGCAAAGGTGTGAACTCCAAATAGCTTGGGCAGCCCCATCCCTATGGCATTGCCAGCTGAGCTCCTATGGCTTCTCTCTTAGAGTAGTTTTGCTCACTGGCTGAAACTTTCCTGAGCATATATTCCATGCTTTTGCCTTCTCCAAATTCCTGGATTCTCCACAGAACTTTCAGCTTCACTGTCACAGCTGCATGTACTGCCTATCTCTCATGGGAACACTGCCTGGCCTTCAAAACCTTCTTCTGAAATCTGGTTGAAAGACTGCCTGACCCAACAGTTCATACTTTCTGCAGGCCTGGAAACCAGCACAGTGTGGATAATGCCAATATCTGTCACCAGATCAAGCAGCGGTCATGCTTTCATGGATCATGGATGCAGAGGCCTCTGAGTATCTGGGTTGTTGAGAACTATAAATGGAATCTAGAAAACTAATTCTTTAGTTTCTAGAGCACAGTATTCTATGCCTATCTTCTTAAATAAAAGCTTACAGCTGGCACCCTTGAGCTTGTAAAGGGTATGGTCTTGCACATTCCTGAGATATCCTCAAAGCCTCTTTCCCATTGTCCACATGGAAAGTACTTGGCTTCTTTTTAATGCTAATCTTTTCCTGAACCATGGCTTTTAGATTTGGACAATTAGAGTTTTCCCAATCCAAATGGTATTTGTGTTATGTCATTTAGGGAAACTAGCAGGAGATCATAAAGACCATATCCAAATGTGGTCCTCAAGCTTTTGGAAAGATTGGCTTTTGTTGCAATGCACATTGTTCTGCATAATCTACATGGGTTGTTTTCACTTTCAAAATGTACTCTGCTGGGATGGAACAAAAGGAATAATTTTTTGCTCTAGTTAATGCCTCAGGTCAGACATCTTTCTGAATCCAGCATTTCTGCTAACAGGAATTCCTAAAAGCATACTCCATGACTCATGAGCAAATATCAAAATTATATTTAAAACAAGGCCAAGATGTAGAACTCTCCTTTTATCTCTTCTGTCATTTGTACTAATGACAGTTTTACAAAGAAGGCCAATTCAGCCTGGATTGTTCTAGCCACACCTCAGGGAGAAATAAGACATCTATCAACAGGAAGTCATATAATTGGCTTACTCTTTAGAAAACAGACAAGAAAAAGCCATACTGTTAGCTTTTTTCAAATGCAGAAAAAAATCAGCTCAATTGTTCCCTACTTGGCTTGAATTTTTTTAACTATGTCATATTAGCACCAAGAGGGCTTGGGCCAAGGCATGGTAGGACCTGAGAAAATCTTGGGTGGAAAAGAGTCTTCTGGGGCTCATCTGAGGAGAGAGCAGAGTGGCGTGGAAATGCTCCAGGCTATACTTAAATAGCCAGAAAATAAATAGACAGCAACATGGCTCTGGAGATGGGACCATGAGAGGGAAAACCACTAGCTCTCTGAAGAAGCTCCTTAACAGGATCTACATGCGGCTTTGGAGCTTCCATGAGAAGTTAGCAACTTCCCAAGGTTTTATCCCAGTGGCTACTGCCTTCTCTCCCTGTGTTTTTATTGTTCAACCTTTCTGTCCCACAAGACCAGGGAAGGACTGAATCTGATCCAGAGGAGACCTTCCAATACAAGCTGACATCACAGCTGAGATTAGCACGGGCTGAGTGAGTTGAATCACACAAGTGCAGGATCAGGTTTTGGTTTTTTTTCCTTCTACTGGATATTAAAAGTAGAGAGCTCTGAGATGCATTGTCCAGAACCTTCAGTTTACGCATGTGGCTACTGAGAGGTCATTGTAAATCAAAGTCATATTTATGAGTAGACCATGAGAAGCCCCTCCTCAGAAATGTACAAGCCTTTATTAGAAGAGTTAAACAGAAATAATTAAATATTATATACCAAGAGGTGTATAAAGTTTTAGAGGGATAAGTGCTTTGGAAGTAATTTTTGAGACAGTCACTTACTTATTTCTAGAGAGTCCCAAGATAGGTATAGTAAATTTCGGGATGTCTCATTTCGTTACTAGAGTTTACATTTATTTTGAATAAAGATCCTTAAAACCGAGAAAGTAAGTTTCCTTTCACATGTTTTTGTTGAAGGGATCTATTTATAAAATCTCAATCTCAATTACATTTTTTTCCCCAAACTTTTAAAGGGGATTACATAAAGGAAGCATTAAGTAATTTTTTTAACCTGACTATTTTCAATCTGAGTTTTATTGGTGGCAACTTTTCAGCATATTAATGTGGCTGTTATCACACTTTCCCTGAAAAAGAGAAGAATCTTAAAGTTGTATGGATTTCTGATAAGGAAACAAAGTCAATTTTATATTTTGATTGATTTGACTGACTATTAGATTTCATTGATTCAACTTTTGGCATAAATTCTTTGTCATAGGCTACAACCTTCCACCCCTGCACAGCAGCTTCCAGTCACACATGAAGCAGAGTGGTGCGTTGCCCTTATCTTGCCTGATGTCAGATAATGAAATGACATTTAAAAATTGGTTTTTTAAACCTTTATTTTTAATTAAGGTAAAAATAAATTTTCTATATATTCTTTCATTCCAGAGGACGGCTACTTTTCATTGAAAGTAGTTTTAAAAAGGGAAAGAAAGGAGCTGAAAACAGTTCCACACCTAAGCAATGAGTATTTGCTTTGCTCTATAAATACCTTGGACTTGAATCAAATGGGGTGGACAGCACTTTCTGGACATTGAAGATTATAGAGTGAATCTTACCACCTGACTACTTGGAAAAGAAACATCTCATATCCTGCAAAAAAGTTTAAGTGTATGTGGAGCAGAGTCTGGGTGTATGTTATTATAGTAGTCAGTGGATGGCATGGTTCTACAGATAATATAAAAAGACAACAACATATCCCTCTGCAGGGATTTTACTGCTGTTCTTCAGGCTAATGTTTTTAATATCTGAGTATTTGTTGTTGCTAAGGAAGTAATGTTTCAATAAATCAGTTATACCATTTTATTATGCATTTGTAATACAGTCTAGGCTTTCACATGTCCCTGGAGTTTAAGTTCAGTTTGTGGACTTGGCTTTAAACAGTTTCACTGCATTATTTCTTTTCTGGGTGAACTGGAATAAATAAAGGATGGCTCTTTGGTAGTTAAGGTTATGCTGGGAACTATATACTTGAGTAACGATGGGCTCTTTCCATTGCTGATGAGGATTCCTTTTTTTCCTCAATAAACTGGGACCCACAAGGTATGGGTGTCTCCAGTGTACTCAGACAAAATTGTCCAAGTTACGAAGACCTTCTCAATCAAGAGGAGGTCAGGGAAATATCTGAGTGCTCCCTTTGCTCAATTTCCTTGAAGGTTGAGATCCATGTTTTCTTTTGAAAATTGGCATAAAGGTGAGAAAGTATCCCCCAGGGTTTACCTGGATTACATTAGTCCTGTTCATGTGATAAATATAACAGACTTGGGATCAAAAAATACAGATAATAAAGTCCAAAAATTTTGCGTGCATCAGAACATGTGCAATATTTCCATACAATTCTATATCTACCTATACAAGCTTAAATTGAAACAGTTCTGAGTATTTTTATCTGTAAAGCAATCTGAGGGACCAACCATAACCCTAATGTGTGGGACAGTCTCATTTCAATATAACCAGCTAACAATGTACTATAAGAATTAAATAGACGGGCTAGGCCCAACATACTGTTTACTACCTTTGGACACTACTGGGCTCTTTGGAAGTCAGAAAGGTGTTCTAATAGAAAACCCTTCAATTCCAAATACCTTTAGGGAGGAAATAGGCTTAACATTCCTGTTTACATGATGGGTGAGAAACTTTTACTATTATACAAATACTCCTCTCTCAAAATCTTGTTACTACAGATGTGAGCTATAGTGTGTCAAGCAACTACTTTCCTTACAGCTCCAGTGAAAAACTGCCGAGATAGAATTTTATACTATGAAGAACACGGTTATTGTGATATTTCCTAATGGTCTTTTTATTATTATGTTTTGTAAGAGTCAGATTTATGAAAATTCAGCTATTGCAAACTGTGATACTAAGCTTCCTGTGACCAGTGACTTGAACAGGCCACTGGATGTCTATACCTTTGGTCAAATATTATACTGCATGTATCTGTGAGGGCATGCTTGAATGAGATCAGTGCTTCAGTTGGGAGATGGAGTGGAGTGGACTGTCCTCCCTAGTGCAGGTGGACTGTGCAATCAGTTGGAGGATAACTCTTTGCTGAATAAGAGATAAACTCTTACTCTAGATTGCCTTTGTCTTACATTTGTACTAGAACTGAAACACTGGTTCATCCTGCGTCTGGAACCTACTAGTACTTTGTCTGGAACTGCATCGTCAACTCTTTTTATACTCAGGTTTTAAACTCAGATTGCAGCTATACCATCAGCTCTCCTGGGGCTTAGATTACTGACTAACCCTGCATACTTTTGGACTTGTTAGTCTCCAAAATTTCTTGGCTGATTTCTTATAATAAATTTCTTGCTCTCTTTCTATGCATCCTATTTGTTCTGTTATTCTAGAGAACTTGGACTAATATGTGAAACAACTTCGTTTCCACTAGCCTCCAATGATCTTCCTTTACTCATATTTACACATTTCCGCCTTGAGTCCTACATGTAGGCACCTTTTATGTATTGTGCAAGAAGAAAATTCCTAATAAGGTGTACATGGTCTCTGTCCTAATGGAGGCTTTTCTTTTGGATATTCTGAAGTGGATGACAAGAGCTAAATGCAGTTGGGAAGTCAGGCTTAAAACATGAAAAGGAGCTGTGAGTACTCTGACCATTGCTCCAGGGCCTAGAGATGATCATCAGCCACTGGGCTTAGTGCAAGGAACAGAAAAGAGGAGGAGGAGGAGGAGGAGGAGGAAAAGGAAGAGGAAACTGGGTGCAGCAGATGGGTGATTCAACTTACTAAGAGTAGCATTAGACATAAGGTTGAATTTGAAGGGCTCTTTTCTGTCACTTGTTGCCACATCTCTTTCTCCTGATTTCCCTTTCACGCTGAGCCTTGGAAGATTTAACACAGGCAGGGAAGTATCAGCAAATGTCCAGTTTCTGCAATGACTGTGTTTCAATTTCCCTCTAGGCTAGAAATATTAAATTGGGGGAGACAAAGGACCTTTGCAAGGGGAAAGAACACTTTTGTAGTTCCTAACCTTTTAACCTTCAATGTGTACCCTAGTTCCAAGGGAAGAGGGACTTTATGGAGTCTGTGCACAATCTTTATCATGCGTCATCATCTCCTCACATAATCGGGTATTATTTGGGTTGCTTCTTGCTCGCCTGCCGTCACAAGGGCAGTGCTCTCAGAACAAGGTAACGGTTATCAGCACTGCCCACACACAAGCACCAAGCAGGAAAGTAGGATTTAAAAAAAATTGTGCCTGCTTTATATCTTCACTCTCTCAAACGGGAAGAAGAGAAATGAGTTACAAGGGAATTTGCATTTACCAGTCTCTGCAAGTCACTGTCTGCAGGGGTTGCCGCTCCAGTCTTGCTTGATGATTCCCAGCTGAGCAGGAACGCATGCAGGAGAGAGACCTCAGCTTGCTGTGGCCTGGGCACTGGTCAAAGTTCGAAGGGCATAGAGCACCCACAGCAAAAAAACCATTAAAATTCCCGAGATTGAAGTAAACATTTATTGTCTGGAAGTAACCCATGCAATGTCCGGTGGTGGACCTTGTGACCTTCATGTCTCTGCTTGTCCTTCTCCAATGTAGGGTCCCTTACAGTGGTATCCATAGAACAAAGGATCAACAATGAATAAATAACAAGAATGCAGTCATGCCGGGCCATTGGCACCTGCCTATCTTATTGGCTACAGTCTTTCCTAGCATCTGTGCACCAACGTATGTCTGTTCACTATGTCCAGTATTTCTGTCATCCCGTCCACCCTGCCCATCTCATTTGGGAGTTCAGAACACAAAGGTCTTGTTGGGCTACCCTGTGAAGCTGTTCACCTCGCCAGTACCGTGCTTTGCTCTTACGGACATTCTGTCTTTACAGAAAGGCATTAAGCACTATAGGCTTGCTAGGCAGAGACAATAATTTAAAAGCACAGTGTTTGAAAACTTTTCCAGCAGGCTCTGGAAGATTTTTTTTAAAGACAGCTTTACAGCTCTGTTAAAATGGGCTCAGTACAAGACTGCCCCCAGTTATGAAAGACCATCCTTCACATGGCTTACTTCTAAATTTTCTTTTGACAAGAAAGAGGAATGTTTCTCTCAATTCTTTATTCTAATCTGCCTCATAGCCCCCATTTCACCTTAGAGTCCAGGAGTTCTTATAATTTCCAGTATGAGTAATCACATGAGTTTTTCGTAAAAATCTGTTCTCAGAAGCTACCACCAAGAGATCTGGACTACACCCAAGAACTGGCATTTTTAACAAGAACCCAGAAAATTTGCTCCAGGGTTCTCAGTCCACAGGCTAAGGGCACAATTTTTCAACTTTTGGTGTTTAAATTTGATGAGTTAGCAATTATTGTATATTATCTGAATCCATGTTCAGCTTTATTGCTTTTGTGTTTTTTCTATTCCAGAATTGGAAACAAAAACAAACTAAATGCAGAATGTGAGAAAAACTTGCCACTGCTTTGTTACCACAGCTGAGTCTGTACCTCTTTCTCTCTTTTTCTCTCCTATTTTAACTTAGTGAGTGGAACCTCACTTGCTCCTATTGGGTCAGGTTTTCAGCATTCAAGGCATAAATGAGTTTCATAGACGAATAGAGTTTCCTCTCTGACACTTTACATTTCATATTATTGGTTGAGCTAATGTATATAAGACCAAATTTGCTTTTGAAAAATATACTTGTGGAAAAATTGAGAGGTTAATGGAAAATTGGATGCTGGTTAAAATTAACAATTTCACATGTAAATGAAAGTTTGGTGTTTTACATTCTCTAAAGATTTTTAACATCTTGAAGAAAATGGTAACTAATTTATCGATTTTATTGGTAGAATAAGCACTGTTTTGGTTACTTGAATAATTATTCTTTAATTTTATTTCATCTATGAATTTGGTTATCTATACAGCATGCTCTATTACAGTATGAGTAACCATGGTCAGGAGCAAACAAGACAAAAATGAGCACTGCTTGCCTGGAGAGTAAGAAGGAGAGGGATCTTACTGCAGTAGATAAATAGGAGGGACAGTGACATATTGAATGTTAAGTATCTACTTTCTGTATTATCACAAAAATTGAATGTTAAGTATCTGCTTTCTGTATTATCACAAAACCAGGCATGTGCTATTATTATCCTCATTTGATGGAATACAAGACTAAATTCATTAAAAGTCACAGATATTGGCTAGCAGAGCTGGGATGTGAGTCCACATGCAGTCCACATACCTACGGTTTTCCTGTTCCTGAGTGGTTTCTTCTCATGTAATGGAGGATAAAGGATGGGATTCAGAACAAATAGACTGAATGTTTTCAACTTGTCATATATTCAGACTTAGCTATTTCCTAATTTAAATAATCTATGAATCCATTGCAATAACATTCATTCCCAAATCTTGACAGCCATGTCATTCATTTTTATCCACCAAATTACTTAGAGAACAAGATCAGCTGGGTGAGAAATTGAAAAACCCCCAAATGATTATGTAGTCTATACGTTGTGCTACTTTAAAACAGCTCTCTAATAAATACCAATAGCACAACTGTGTACTACATATGATCTGTATTTATTTTTAATGGATTTTGACACATAATTGACATATAAGATTCATGTATTTAAATTTTGACACATAATTGGCATATAATAATTTTCATGTATTTAAATTTTGCAATAAGCTAAGTTTTCACACACAGCATAAATGCTTGTAAACGATCATTATAATTCAAATAAATACCTCTAGCCATCTTATAGACAGTCATGGGGCTGTCTTGTTTCTTATTAGTATGAATGTGTTAGTTTTCCAGAATTTTACATAAGGGAATCACATAGTACATATGCTTTTTATCTGGCTTCTTTAACTGAAGTTAATATTTTTGAGATTTGTCAATGCTGTATCAATTAGCCAGTTATATTAATAGTTTCTTTCTGTCTTATTGATGAATAGTAATCCATAGCATGATTATAGCATAATTTATTCACCCATTCACCTGTTGATGGACATTTGTATTGTTATAGTAACTAAAGCTACTATAAACATTTGTGGACAAGTATTTGTACACATACATTATTTCTCTTCGGTACCACTGGATCTATGGAGTAGAATAAGTGTACTATATGGTAGATATATTGCATTTTTAAGAAACTTCTAAAATTTTTATAAATGGTAGCACCATGTTGCATTCTCATTGGAAGTACTTGAGAGTTCCAGTTATTCTATATCTACGTCGTCTTGATATTGTCAACTTTTAAAAATTTTAGACATTTAAAAGGTGTGTCTTATTGTAGTTTAAAGTTGCCTTCCCTAATCATCAATGAGCTTGAAGTGTCTTGTTTGCCATTTGAATATCTTGTTTGGTGACATGCTTGTTTAAAACTCTTTCCCCTTTTAAAAACTTGGGTCATTAGTTTCTTAGTATTGCACTTCTGAGAATTTTAAAATATATTTTGTACAGGAGGTTCTTTAACAGGCAACATACAAATCTTTTCTCCAAGATGAGGCTTGGCCATTCTTTTAACAATGTCTTCTACTGAGCAAAATCTTAATCTTGAAAGTTTGATTTACCGATTTTTTCCTCTTCTGGATCATGCTTTTGGTGTTGTAGCTAAGCAGTTTTTTCCTAGCTTAACAACACAGTAATTCCATCCTATTTTCTAGCAGCTATATAGATATAGATTTTCCATTTATGTCTATGAATTCTTTAAACTTAATTTTTGTATGTTGTATAAATTTGGATTGAGTTCTGTTTTGTTTGTCTCTGTGTATCTATTTGAGTCAGCATCTTTTGTTGAAGAAACTACCTTTCTCTCTATTACTTTGCACATTTTTCAAAAATCAGTTGATCATAAATGCTAAGGGCCTATTTATGGGATGTCTGATATGGAAACTCCAACTATAGTACATGTAAAATCTAAGTGTTCAAAGTTGCATTATAGCTTACTGTATTTGCTAAACACCAAAAATGTAGGTAGTATAACTGAAAGCTGTTGTTTTCTAATTTGATTCAAATTGAATTAGCATTTTTAAGAAAAATAAAACAAAATTGCATAAACAAATAATATGAGAAAATAATTTATTACATTATATATCATTATCTTCATAGTAGTTACTTAGAATACAAGACACACCAAAAAAATTCTTACAAAAAACAAACAATAACACAACTCTTTATTTTTGATGAACTGCAATAAACTACTAGTATAAATGAAACCCATTAGACTATATATTGAAATATTTTTAAAACAAAAGAATTTATAATTTGGGGAAATATATGAACCTCTCTCTATGTCCGAGGGATACATGCATACCCATGCTTATAGCAGCACAATTTATACTAAGTAGATCTTAGTGTACATGTCCATTAACAGATGAATAGAGAAGGAAATATATTTATGCACAATGTAGTACTATAATGGAATAAAGGAAGATAAACCTGAGGCTTTCATAGGGAAATGGATTCAACTTGAGGACATCATGTTAAGTGACATAAGTCAGACCCACAAACTCAATTTTAATGCCTTGGACTGTGCCAAGAGAGAGGATGAAATCAGATAATGAGAAAATAGATTTTAAGAAATCTAGTGAAGGTTAAAGTAATGCAGGAAATCAAAATATAATAAGAGAAAGGCTGAGGTGAAGGTGTGCTGCCTTATTGTATAAATATCAGAAAATAAGCATTCAGGGGAAGTCTCCATGAAAAAGGGCATTTAAGAATCACACTGTGAAAAATAAGGGAGCAAGACAAGACTAGATGGGTAGAAAGAAACCCTGGCCAAGTGAATGTATAACGTGTAAAATCTCTGTTTGAAAGAGCGTGTTTGACGCATGCAGGAAACACAGAGGCCAGTATGAATGAAACACCAATAGGGAGCGAGAATGATAAGAGACAGGACTAAGAGGTCCTAGAAGTCCATGTATGCTGTCATAAGCAGTGGTAAGATGGAGGACTGTAGTGTGTGTTGAACAGAAAAGTGATGTGATGTGGCTTATATTTTTAAAAGTATCACTATTTCCATTGTATGAAATATAAACTATGGACAGCAGGGACAGACCGAAAAAGCAGTAAGGAGGTCCTTGTAATAATCTGAGGGGATATAGGATGGATACTGAGAGTAGGAACAGAAGTACTAAGAAGTATTAAGTATTAAGAGTGGGTCAAATATTTTGAAATAAATATATTTGGAAACAGAAATGATATATAGATAAATATTTCTAGATATACTTTGAAGTAGAGATGATAGGATTTGTTGATGATTTTGATAGGTCATGGAGATCAACAGAAGTTGCAAAGATGATCTTTAGTTTTTCAGTTTAAGCACTGAAAGCTTGGAATTTCTACTTACTGAGAAATAGAAGACCGCATGAAGAAGAGATTTACAAGAAGACAACAAACAATTACTTTTGGACAGAATGAGTCTGAGCTGCTTTTCCGACATTGCCTTAGCCACCTCTCTGTAGCAAGGACAAACTATCCAGCACCCCCTACTTAACAGAGGAGGTGTACTCTGGTTCACAGTTCCAGATAACGGTTGGCTTGCTCAAAGGCAGAAACCACACAGTAGAAGGTGATGGCAGAAGGAAAGCTGTTAAACTCATAGGAGACAGAAAGCGGGGCAAAAAGAGAGGAGCTGGGGGTGAGAACATACTTTTCCAGATTATGCCCCCAGCAGTCCACCTCCAGCCAGGCCCTACTGCCTAACAGCACATTCAGGCACTGAACTTACCAATGAATGAGCGTACTGATGCGTACAAGATACCCATGAGATAATCAATCTCAACACTTGAGACTTTTGGGGAAATTTTACATATAAACCATAAAATTCCACCCTTGGTCCCCAAAAGATGCATGCTGATCCCATAATGCAAAATGAATTTAGTCCATCTCTAAGAATTGTCAAAATTTTAAAAGTTCCAGTATTGCTGAAAAGTCCAGGCTGAAAATCTCTTAGACTCGAGGCAAATGCTTTCTATAAAAATAAAAAAGAAAGTTAAATACTTTGAACATATAGTGGCACAAGGTAAGTATTTTCATTGCAAAAGGAAAGACTAGGAGCATGAAGGGAATGGCATTAAAGCAAGACCAAAACGCAACTGGGTAAACATTAAGCCCTGTAGCTCTATGGGCAGAAGCTGGGATGGGTTGTGATGAGATGTGAGCTCCAAAGGGCTTGGGCAGTCCGACCTCTACGGCCTTTCTGCCAGAGCATAACACATATGGTCTTTAGTCCAACTACTACGAGAGTCCTCCTTATTCCCAACTGAAACCTCCTCGCCTGACATTTACTGTCTGCTTTCTCATTAGCATTCTAGTCTTCTAAACTCTGACGAATATCACACACATCAAATACGGCTCACAGATCCTAGAGCTCCTCCATCCAGCATTGCAAAACCTCCCCAAGTTCCTCCCACACCATTTTAGATCTAAACCAATCTTTGAGCAGGCAATTCTATAAAGGAGAATGTAGCTTAGAGTAGAGTTTATCCCAGGAGATGAAATTCTGAGGTTTGTGTGTATATGGATAATATTAAAGCCCCCAAACTAAATGAGGTCTCCTAAAGAATATGTACAAAAAGAAAAACAATTTTCAAAACTAACTTTATCTACTTAGAACCTGGCTTGCTTTGTTCTCTGAATGCTACGTATCCCTTAACCCAACTCCCTTTGTTCTTTATAACATGTATTGTCTGTTAACAATCAGTATGGGTTTCCATGAATTTTTGTGTTTTGTTACAATTTCAATAAATTTACCTCATGAATAAGGTTAAGCCAAAAGAGAAGCCATAACCCCAGTAGTGCCTGAGGAATACAGATGTGATTCGTGACGGTTCCTCCTAAGAAGAAAGGAACACAATTCAACTTGGAAAATTTTTGGTACTCTTGATTTGGCAATTAGTAAGTGTGTTTGAATAAGATTCCAGGTCATCTGGTCTTCTTAAAAAAACCATCAGAACAGAAATGGTGCCACAGGAAAACATATTAAAGAATTGAAAATTGGACTTCCTTGGGCAAAGTATTTGACATAATTGAGCCTCATGTTTCACATCTGTAAAGTGTGGAAATTGGTCAGCTAATTATCAAAATTTGAATATTAAGACCTCAGAGTCTTTTAAGTTTTTACATAGGGTTACCTGATTAATAACGTAACATTATTTTAATTTTTCCCTGAATGTTACTGAAGTTGAAAGTATGAAGTTTTATATGTTTTCAAATAAAGAGAATTTTGAATAGCACAATATAACACCTGAGAGCATTGCTCTGGGTAAATGTAGATTCATAACCTCATAAATCTAATGAGGTTATAAGAAATCTCTATCTCCTGCCCTCTCTCTTCCTTCATAATATCCCTTATAATAGTAGGAGAGAATTTGACTTAGAGGTTCAGCCAGAAGTCCTGGAGGAAGTGTGAGCTCTGTCACTTAAACTTCTTTGACATTTTTTGTCATATATAAAGTGGGAATAATAATGTCTACTTCAAAGAACTATTAGGTAGACTAATAGAGAATATCATTTTTAAGATGTCTTAGCAAACTCTAATATATATTTCTTACTCTACATGTTCAAGGGGCTACTTGTGCTGTGGAATTCTCCCATTGTAGTGAAATATCAACAAATGCAATATGAAAACCAAGGTATTGTTTGATAAAGGGTCTCTTTGCCATGAAACAATCCTGAATCTCCTGTTCTCATGTTATATTATCTTCCCAACATCCTCGGGAGATGAGCTTAATTTTGCCAGTGTTACTGGAGGAAGTTAAATCTTAGCTAAACACAGGTTGATTTTGTGTTACCACCTTTAAAGGTAGTTGTAAGTAATTAAGGGAGCTACTTGAATTTATTTTTCTCTCCTGCTGTATCGTCCCCCCCAAAAAATCCCATTCTGATAATTTAGCTCTATATTTTAATTTTTTCCTTCTATTCCTCCAAGCTTGTCAGTTTACATTTCTATTTTAAAAGAAAGCTTTATGTGAGTCACATACGTAAAATCTACTTTGAAATAAGCAGTATGAGAACAGGGAAGGCAGTCCCTCTACTCTTCCTGTCCTTGACAAAGGTGGTGAGGTATATTTTAAATACTATCACATTTAATATTTTTAACTAATATTTCCTATGTGTATTGTGATAGTTAACTACTTGTGTCAACTTGGGTAAGGTATACACAAGTAAATTAGACCAGCAAAGTTCTGAGTGAGGCTGAGGGGATTTTTCGAATACAGAAGACCCAGCCTAGCGCCTGAATGGTATAATGGGGATACAAAGAAGGAGGGATCACTTCTGTTTCTTCAGAGGAGTTCTAGTTTTCATCTTCACTTTGGATGTTATCTTCAACCTTCCAGTGCAGACCTTTTTGTCTGATACGGGCTCAAACGGAACACTCATAATTCTTGGGTGAGTGTATTTTCAGAAGCTCCAAAATGATGAGGACACGTTTGCACCTTTCCACACCTGATTCTGGGTGGTGACTGTCAGCCAATCTTGTAAATCCTTATTTATTTGTATATCTTGTATTAAATCCGTTTCTCTAGTAAGCGCAGGCTGATACATCTACATAGCAGCCTTCTGTCAGAAGCTCACAAGCAATTAGTAAGTGTCATTAGTTAATGCACCCAGCGTCCTTATGAGACAGGCGCAGGGCAGGTGGTGTTGTCTGCCCTGTTCGTGTGAGAGAACTGGAAGTCAGTGTGATGTCTCCAGGCTGTTCGGAGGGGGACTGGGGGACTGGTAAGCAAATCTCAGTTGTTTATTCAGAATTAGTACTTTTGCCAGGACAGCTTTTTCTTTAAGCTGAAAAAAAGATTATTTGAGCTCAGTAATGGCAGACTTCTCTTGCTAAAATCCAAATTGGCAGTTTCTTGCTGTCAGGCATTAACCCTTTATTTTTCTCTAACAAGGCTTTAAAGATTTCAAAGTACCGTGCCATCCGCATATGTATCCATTCACACATCCATTCAGGTGCCCATTCCCAACACAGCACATTATAGGCACATGATATGTCCTGAAGCTACAAAGCTGAAAAAGATTCAATTCTTACTCTCCAGGGTCTTACATTCTCCAGGAGACAGACATATTAATTAATCAGTCAATTAATTAATTAGTTGTTTCAAATAAAGCAAATTCTGTGGCAGATGCACATACAGAGAATAGTATGTTAAAAAGGCAAAAGTGCTTTAATTCTTTCTGGGATCAACTTTATCTTGGAAGTACAGCAACCCAGGAGGTTTAAAATCCCCAGCAGGTGTTTTAAATTTTGCTGCTGACATGTGTTACAGCTGTCTTTCTCAGACTTCAATAAGCAGAGAGCTACCTCAGAGGCTTTTTGGAACATGGATTCCTTCCCTCTCATCTCCAGCAACTCTGTCTCATAATTCTTGGGTGAGTGTATTTTTATAAGCTCCAAAATGATGCTGACACATGGACCACACTTTGAAAATAACTGCTTTAGGGGTAGATAAAACATTTAAAATCACAGTTTCAACTGGGTGATTCTATAGATCATCCATCTGGGACCTCAGAATTTAAAAGGGGCAGAGATCAATGAATACAATCTGTGAAAGAGGCAAGTGTGATCCAAATTTTTTTATTTATATGCAAATACCTAGTTAGTAACAAAGTAAGCTCCATACTGCTTTTCAAACAGCGCATTTTGGTAACTTTGCTTAATAGAGCTAGGCAGACTTCTCAATCTGCCTGTTACAGGTTTTGATCACTTTTGTGAATATCAAAGTGCTGATAGAAAATGGTTCATGAGTATGGGTTTCTCCACAGATGGATGATGAGCAAACACAACAGTGGAGAAAAAGGAGCTACTTCAGAGCAGTGGGAAAGCACTGAGGAAGGACTGAGCTAACAGATTTCACTTTAGTACTGGGATGTTGCGATCCATCGCATGTCTGAGCTGGGCACCCAGTTCACACACATCTCAAGGAATCAGATTTGAGGCTGTAAATCTATCTGTACTTTGTGTGCTTTGTGTATCCAATGCCTGCATATCACAGGGTGCAGAGGAGCCTCAGGATGTTTGTTGAATGGATTAATGAATGGTGAGTGTCTGAATACCCCACTCAGAATATTGTACTGGCCAAGCAGCAAAATCAAGCTTAGGGCTGGCCTGGAGCTCAGCCCTGAAATTAGTAGTTTCTTCAGCAGTTACTAAGGATAAACCACTTAGGGAACTCCATGCCTTCTATCCCTTTCAGGCATACAGCACTTCTACATGGCTCTCCACTGTGTCCGGGGACCACCCTATTTATCTCTATTTATTCTTTTAGTGTGCACATGTCTTATACTTTCTTAGTTGTGGTTAAAATGCAAAACATAAAATGTACTGGTTTAACTATTTGAAATGTATAGTGTGGAAGTGATGAGGATATTCACATTGTGGTGAAACAGGGCTTTTTATCTTGCAATATGAAACACCGTACTCATTTAACAACTCCTCTTTTACTATTTTCCCAGTTCTTAGTAAACACCATTGTACTTTCCGTTTCTGTGAGTTTGATTACTTCAGATACTGGATATACATGGGATCATATGGTACTTGAATTTTTGCACCCCGCTTATTTCATTTAGCATAATGTCATCAAGTTCATCCCTGTTGTACCAGGTAACAGGATTTTCTTCTTCATTGTGGTGGAATAATATTACACTGTATATATTACACGTTGTTTATCCACTCATCTGTCAGTGAACATTTGGCTTACTTTCACTTGGACATTGTTAATAGTGATGCTATGAAAGGATATTTCTCTTTGAGATCCTGCTTTTAATTTTTGGATGTATACTCAGAAGTGGATTTTCTGGATCACATGCTTGTTCTATTTTTAATATTTTGAGGACTCTCCATGTTGTTTTCCATAGCAATGGCACCGTTTTATGATTGTTTCAACCATGCACAGGGGTTCCAAATCCTCAGATGCTCCTCAGAGACAGTGCTGTGTATTTATTTCTTCTTACCTCACTCTTTCTGGCTGTACAGAAATCCTAGATTTTTACCTTTCTCTAGGAGATATGTTAAAGTTTCATCATCTCCAACCCTTTTTATTATTCTATAATTCACTGGCCATCCTAATGGCTATGAAATGGTATTTCTTTCTTTAAGAGAAAAAGCCCCCCCAAACAAACAAAAAACCCACAAAACCAGAAACAAAACAACAAAAAATAATAAACATGATACAGAATTTAAAAACAGTGTGATACGAAATTAACAATAGTTGTTATATTACATATTGTTATCTTCAAAGTAGCTGCTCAGATCACCAGACACTGGCATGATGTACTGTGAATGGGAAGAAACTGTTCAAAAGAAAAGACAAACTGTAATGGGGAAAGGCGAAATGAAGAAAGGAAAAAGAATATATGTATATACAAGATAGTTAAGTTGTTACACAGCTAGTTCTTCTTAGTTCATTAAAAAGAAAGTTTTGTGCTAATATTTTATAGACAAGATATCTTTCCTATATCTTCTACTCTGAATTACTACTAGAAAGACAATACACAGTGTTTTGATTATTGAAATTATTCTAATAGCCAGTTTTGAAACTTGGTTTCATTGTTATGTTTATCTTTTTTTAAAAGGAAGGAACAGCTGAGGTGGGGGAAAGGAGAAAAGAAGGAGGGGAAATATATGTGTACGGGTATATATATATAATATGTATATCTATTATATAATATATATATATAATGTTTGTGTGTGTGTAAAAGATAGCTGGGTAATTGTACTACTGATTTTTATTGGTTTATTGAAGTAATATCTCAATATAGTATTGATTTGCATTTCTCTGATTATTTGTGATGTTGAGTATTTTCCATATGGATGTTGACCATATACATATGCTGGAAAAATATATGTTTAAATCTTTTGATCATTTTAAAATTCAAGTTTTTTTTTGTTGTTGTTGGAGTTATAGGAGTTTGTTATATATTCTGGGTATTAGCCCTATATGATTTGCAAACATCTCCCATTGCATTGATTTCCTTTTCCTTTTATTGATAGTGTTCTTTGATGCACAAAACTTTTAAATTTGATGTAGCCTTTTGTCTATTGTTGCTCTTGTTGCCTGTGGTTTAGTATTATATTCAAGAAACCATTGCCAATGCAAATGTCATGAGGCTTTCTTTTTTTTTAACTGTATCCAGCTTTATTAAGATACTTTTCATAAACAATCATGGTATTTCAGGCAGGACATGGGCTCACAATTTTTAACAGTATACAACAACTTTCAAACTCCTTTCTTGGATGGAATACCAAACATCAGAAAGCCACTATAAAATTCAATGAAGTCTTCATCTGAGGTTCTGAAATAGGGAAAGTTTAGAGTAAGGGCTGACATTTCACATTTAGCATGTGGTTTAACAACTTTTCACAAGCTGACCCTGACTTTCAGGAGATGAAAATGGCAGAATTACCAATCTGAAGGTCCACAATCTAGAAAAGGAAACAATTGCTCTTGTGGGACACCATGTCAATGTTACTGGCAAGTCCAGATTGCCTGACACACTGGTAAAATCAGTTTTGGGAATCAGGTCCCAAGAGGTCTCTGGGCTTAAGAGAGTTAAGTCTATGCTGATGGCAGAGGAAAGGAGGACATAAATGAACTGGGAGTTGTCCCATACCACAAGGCATTTATGCCAAGGTGGCCACGTGTGTCAACATCAGGGAATCTCTTCTCCTAAGAGTCAAGAAGTTTCCTAAAACTAGTGGGGAAAGGTGCTTTCCCACATCACTCCAGCTTTGGAGACACTGTAGTACTGACATATGCTCCTTCCCCCAAAAACAACAATGAAGTGTTCTGTGTGCTAACAACATAGCTTAAAAAAAAGTAAAACAAACCTCTGCATTTTTAAAAACTCAATAAAAAGTAGTATTTCAAACTGCACAGTCGCCATAAGTACAAAGTTATAGAAAAATGCACACACTTTACTTGCATCTCCAGCACCTTCAGTTTTTTGTGCCCGGTCTGTTTGGGTATCTCACTTTCTGTAGGGTCATTCCCATCCTTGCCGGCCTCAGCTTTTCCCTTTGTGTACCTTCTCTCCCTTCTTTGCAGGGGCCTTTTTAGACTTGGGCTCTGGCTTTAGAGGAGCCGGTTTAGCAGACAACCCTCATTTCTTCTCTGTGGTTCGTCCTTCACCTTGGCTTTATCACCGTTAGCATCCCCTTCAGCCTTTCTCTTGGGCATGGTGGCCAGGGTGGCAGGATGCACGTGCTGGACACAAGATGCAGCGACGCGCAGCTTTGGGCGATCCTGGGGTCATTCTTGCCTCTTCTTCCATGAGGCTTTCCCTGCATGTTTTCTTCTAGGAATTTTATACTTTTAAGTCTTATGTTTGGTTCTTTAACGTATTTTCAGTTAATCTGTGTGTAGGGTCCAAAAGTTCACTCTATTGAATGTGGATATTCAATTTTGCAACACTATTTATAGAAGAGATTGTCCTTTTTCCATTGAGTGTTCTCAGCATCTTTGATGAAGATTGTTTGATTCTTGTATGTAAGAGTTTACACTTAGGTTCTCTATTCTGTTCCTCTGATCTATTAGATTTTTTTTTCAATTTTTATTAGTACATGTTTCTGTAATGATCAAATCTTTATGGGGAGTTGGTCCATGTACATAACACCTCTCAACCGTTTTTTCATCTTCTTTTCCTTCCCCCTCCATCCGTCTCTTAGAGCTAAGCTAGGGGTGAGGCACATATTGCAAAGATACAGAAATTAGAGCAACTGGCACGAAAACAAATGGACCACCTTTTGCTAAGAGGAAAGGGACCAATAGATGGTGTATTTGTTTTTATACCAATACCACATTGGTTTTTTTTTTGCTCAACATAATTTTTGTCATGTACAGTTCTTTAAAATTAATTTTATTGGTATATTTTAGATGTACCTAATGATCACATTCATTAGAGGAAGTTTCTATCTTTATGTGATATTTCTTGAGCTTTCTTTTTTCCCAGAACTCCTCTCCTCCCTTCTACTCCTCTTCCCCTCCTTATTTATAAAAACTTTGTCTTCATATTCTTTTTTTCCTTTTCCCTTCCTTACTTTCCCCTTCCCCATCCCTTGTTCCCCTTCCCATTTGAATATTTTTCTCCCATTTCCCAGTATCTGTTATACATTTTGGTCCTAATTTACCCTTTTAGTTCTCCCACTAGAAAAACAATGTGATATTTAGACATGTGTGTCCGATTTATTCATTTAAGATGTAGATTCTTTTTCCCCTTCCTGTGCCCTCTCCCCTCTCTATAGTTCCCCTTTCTTTTGTTTTTTTATTTTATTTTTTTTGGTTTTTCTCCGGTACCAGGAACCGAACTCACGACCTTGCGCTTGCCAGGCAGGCGCTTTTTGCCGCTGAGCTAAATCCCCAGCCCCGTTCCCCTTTCTTTTGAACAATTTCTTCCTCTTTCACAATATCTTTCATACACTTTGCTCCTTACTTATACATTTGGTATTTCACACCAGAGAAATGGTGCAATATTTACATGTATGAGTCCCATTTATTTCACTACATTGTTTTTATTACTGTCACTTTGGGTTTTTTATTGTTACTATAACTTTGTAGCATGTGACTCATCCTTAGTCTAAGGTATATAATTGGTTGATGCATTTAGTAACTCATCTTGGGTGAAAGAAGACAGGAGGGAAGGCCAGTGGAGGAGAAGAGAAGGATAGCAGTAGGAGTAGTGGTATGTGTAAACCATATCACTAGCCTTCTGCAGAACTCACACACTCAGTTCCTTCAGTTATTCCTTGCAGCTGCCTTCCATGTATACTAGGTTATGTGGAGCACAAAACAAATGGGACATTATTCACTGTCTCTAACATCCCTTTCCCCAAAGGATATACATGATGACTAGAAACAATACGACAAAAAATAATTTCTCTGATCATCTACTGATAACATAATTTATCTAAGAAGCCTCAGGCATTTGCAGTGATTAGTCTGATTCCTGATTGCTTAGCCCTGGATAGGTCATCTCCATTTCCCAGGTGTCACTTTGGAAGCACTGACTGTAAATACTTTTTGTATTGAGTGTGCAAGACCCGCCTAGACTGAGCAGACAAGTGAACAACCTCAGACCCCTTATGGTGGTGTACCACGCCCTCAGCTGTTGAGTATACTTGTCTTATGCATTACAGCAAAATTGTGGAACTGTCTCTGGAAGATGAATAGGTTCCATTTCTTTTACTTTATCCCTTCAGTTGGAAAAAAGAACCCTACCTCTGCAAAAACTTTAGTGAAAATTCAGTACATTTAATGAAGACTGGGGTGAGTTGGAGGTTAGTTTTGGTTGGATGGGCCTACTGTGAAGACACACGTGCCTTTCCTTCACCCCTGCTCCAAGTATCTATTTGGTTTCTTTGGGGAGGGGATACAGGATTCAAACTTAGGACCTCGCACTCGCTAGGCAGGTGCTGTGCTTCTGGGCTATATCTCCCCCCATCCAAGTATCTATTTGAATGCACTGATTTCCACGGGAATCTAAGAAGCTTCTTGGGATAGAGCATCAACAACTGAGTGTTCATTTTAGTGTATTTGTCAGTTATCTCTTCAGTGAAATAACTGAGCTAGGTAGCTCCTTCAAGGCAGAATCTTACAATGTTTGTTAGCATCACTAATTTTAAACCTAATGCTTAGCCTGGTGTCTGATGCATGTTAGACATTCACAAGAGAAATACTGACTGACTGAATGGCAGGGGCAGATGGATGGCGTAGTAGGAAAAGCTTGGTTTTCAGCAGCACTGTGTTGTCGTGGGCCACCATGAAGCCTAAATTCAGGAAGTGTACAAATGATAATTGTTTATAAAAGAAGCACTGGATGCTGCATAAAATAACATCTGAAGGATAAGAAAAAAACTTTTGAGAATAAAAATTGTGATGAAGTACTTTTCAAAAAGAGCATTAGAAATACTGCAAACTAAATTTGAGGAATGTTTTGGTAGGAGGAAGAGAAATAAAGGGGGGAGGGAATGTGAGAGAGGTCTTTAATTAGGAGATCAGTTCAAGTGATCCAACATATGATCAACAAGAAACAAGAAACGAGAAGAAACAAAAGTTGGGGAAAGGAGAATGTATAAATAATGATATGAGAAAATTCTCCAAATACTGTAATAGGAGTGTCCAGATTGTAGTTCTCACTGAGTGTCCGCTTAGTTTATGGAAAAGACCAACACCAGGGTGCATCATTATAAAACTTCAGAAGCTGAAAATAAGGAGAAGACTCTCCAACTTAGAGAGGAAAGTTGGGGTAAAGAGAAATACACTGGGATTGAAAGGGCTTCAAGATTTTCCAAAGTAACACTGCATAAGATGAAGAGAAATGATTTTCTAAAGAGAAATGATTTTCTAAAGGATTTTTTCACCCAATGAAACATGAAGATAAATCAAGAGCATTTCAGGAATGTGCAGATACAGAAACCTTATCTCTGCTATACAGTTTTTTAGTACGTTACTAAGAGATATTCTTTACCAAAAACAAGAGGTTTAACAGAGATTATTTATTTAAAGTTTTATAGAAGATTAAACCAATTAAGGAAATCAAGGAGGAAGATAACCATTGTAGGAAAAATAAAATCTACACAAAAGAAATATAATCGTATTATACTACTTGACTTAGTAGAAAACAGTTTTGAACATACTCAAAGTAATATAAATATAGTGCTAATTTAAACAGTCAGTGATATAATTACATTTAAATTAATGGTAGGGGAGTGCACTGAGAGCCATTAAAATCCCCAGATACCACAATGGAAATAAAATAGTATCTAAATGTGTTAAATCTAGAAATCTTAGTAAGAACATATTATTCAGAAGAAACAGGAGAATATAAGTGACAACAAAACAGGAAGAATTACTTCTAATTCTTTAGCATTGGTTTAAATAATATATGGGCTGGGAAAGTTGAAACATGTCTGTAATCAGCTGTTCAGGAGGCTGAGGCAGGAGGACTGCAAGATGTAGGCAAGCCTTAGTGATTGAGACCCTGTTTTAAAATAAAAACTCAGTGGTAGAGTGCTTGCCTAGTATGTTCAAGGATCTGGGTTGAGTCCCCAGTACTGTAAAACAAAACAAAACAAAACAAAAGAAAGCACAATATTCTATGATACTGTTATGGTTTGTATCTGCATGTCCCCCCAAATCCTCATGCAGTCATGGGGCAGGCTTCTAGGATTTGTGATTTACCATGATCCAATGCAGGTATTATGGGTGTGAGTGCTACATCCACCCTGGGGTGGGTAGTTTGCATACAGTGTCGGGGAGGAGAAGAGGTTGCTTGCTGCTGCTGTCCATTTTGCTCTTGTGGCTTTTGCTGTGTTCTGCCACCATGAATGCTTGCCCTCTGTATTGTGTCAGCCTGCCTTGGAACCAGCCCAGTATGGACTGAAACCTCCACAAACTGTGAGCTAAAGAAACCTTTCCTTCCTTAATTTTGGGCATCAGGTATTTTGTCCCAGCAAGGAGAGAAAAGTAACCGAGACAGATATATTTTAAAATGACTAGTAAATTACCAAGAAAAAAATTCTCAACATAAAAATAAGTAATGTTTGAAGAGATGAAAATGTCAACTTGATTTGATTATTACCAACTGTATACATGCATTGAATTATCATAATACAGTCCATAAAGATATATATTATGTCTCAATAAGAAATTAATACAAAGATAAATATGAAGGTGAAGAACTAAATATTTGAAAGGTATTGCCTAAAAAGAATGAGACTATGCTATAATAAAAGATGGGTGGGTTGCTACATTTGCTACTGTTAATCTTCTAAAAATAACAACAACCCTTTTAGAACACTTTATGAGATATAGTTCTGCATTAGTTTGCTTGGGGTATGATAATAAATGCTACAAACTAGATGGATTAAATAAGAGACATTTTTTCTTTCAAAGTTCTGGATGCCTCAAGTCCAAGATCAAGGGACGTTTTACTCTGAAAACCTCTCTTGCAGGCTTGAGGCAATGTTTTCACCTGAGCTTCTGCTGCACGTGTCCTAACTTCCTGGTTTTTTTTTTTTTTTTTTTTTTTTTTTTTTTTTTCCCCCCCCGGTACCAGGGATCAAACTCACGACCTTGCGCTTGCCAGGCAGGCGCTTATGCCACTGAGCTATATCCCCAGCCCCTAACTTCCCGTTATTATAACGACACCAGTCACATTGTATTATAGCCCCCCCCCACATATGACCTGGTTTTACCTTAATTGCCTCTTTAACAGCTCTCTGTCCAAATAGTCACATTCCAAAGTACTGAATTTAGGGAACACAATTTAGCCCATATATGAAGAATCTTGTGAAGGAGATGCTATTATTGTTTTCATTTTCCAGGTGGGAAAATTGGTGTGTGAGATAACTAAGACATTTTCTCATAATTCAGCCATGATTTGAACCAGGCAGGCTGGTTCAGAGTCTGTGCCCTTGTCATGAAACTATACTGCCTTTTTTATTTAATTTGTAAATTGTAGGCATGATTCTTTGATAAACACAGAAATAAAAATGTAAGTAGAACTTTTCATAAAAGTCTACTCAGGATCAGTTTTGGGATTAGAAAATTTCTTGCTAATATCAGGATCTATCAAAAACAGAACTTCAGTGTCCAGAGGCAATTTCTTTCTTCTCTATAGTGTTAAAAATATATAAAATTAAACTAACCCTGTTAAATTCTAAATATATAGTACAGTACTAACTCAAGACAGAATTGTATTAGGCTAAGACAATGTCTACACATGCTCTCCTTTGCTGCCAACTTTTAAAAAGTTTTGGCTCTGATTGTCTCTGTAGATTGGGTTAATGGGAGTCATCTTTTCTTTGATTCTTGGGGTTTGGGGGTTCTTGAATGATGCTACCTTAGTCTACTGTACATGTCTAAATCTGATTATGGCCATCTAGTCTGCACATTTGTTCCTGTTTATGGGCAATCTTATCTTGTTTTTATGTTTTGTTTTGTTTGTGTAGGTTCTTTGTGGTTCAGGCTGGCCTTGAACTCACCGTGGGGTCTAGGCTGGCTTTGAATTTGTGGTGATCCTCCAGCCTCATCCTCCAGAGTGCTGGGATTACAGGCGTGTGCCACCACGTCCACCTTTGTTAATTTTCAATTTGGAAATTCTTATTGTAATGTTTCCACAAACATGGGTTAATGGTCAATGCCTCACTCTCAAATTTTGCAAAATGAATATTGCTGTGTATGGACCCACCATGTATTTGAATATGATTTGTGCCTTACTCCCCATGTCTGGAAAAGATAAAAAGAACTCCTTCCATTATCTAATGACTCCAGGAAAATTCAAACCTAATCCTTTAAATCTATGCCTTAAACCATTATAGGAACACATGAAGAACAAAACACCTGACAGGAACTCAAAGGAAGGAACACTGAACTACAGAACAAACTGAAGCGCTGTAAGTCCATTTATCCCTTAGCTAACACCATCTGTTAACACACACGGAAATGCAGAGGTCTCTGGGTTATAGCTGCGGGTGTGGAGGTGCCAGATGGAACCACTTTAGCAGCTGTGGAAATTAAAGAATAATTATGACTCCCTGTATTTTGCAGACTAAAAAGTCCTCAGGAGATAAAGCTAAAATAATCAAAGCCAAACTGTTCCAGCAGCCCCCTTGGCCTGCTTTCTGCTGTCCTAACCCTACGAGCGGCTGATAAACCTCAGATCTGCACAGAGACTCCTGGTGAATACAGACTCGGAACACAAACAACCTTACTGCAACATCTCTAGTGTCCTAATTGGAATGGGCTGCTCGGCATCCATGCGACTCCATTTTAGAAACTTCCAAGCATCTGCTATCTACATACTGAGATTGACCGATGCTGTCTTCAGACACCAGAAGTTTCTGGACTACTCACAACTTCCCGCATATGCACAGCTGGCTCTGAGTTGTTTCTCTGTCTCTTGTGAACTCCTTCCTTGGGTTACACAGCAATTCCATAGAGCACTTGTGCAGTCTGTATCGTATACATTTTCTTCAGATCTTGGTGACCACTCTCCACCTGCAGAACTCTGCGAAAGCTTGTCCTATCTAGGCATTCACAGATTAAAGCTCGCTTGTCAATTAAGAGGGCTGCAGTGCTGTACTAACCTCCTTTTTGCTCCTGACCTTGTTAGAGCAGGCAACCTAAACGCCTTCAAGTAAGAGGGCTGCCCATTTGAATTGACTCCATAGCAATTCACAACAAACAACACCATCCTAGGAGAATCAATCTAGCTAGCCAGCACGGTGATGTTACCCATACGCACTTATGTTCTAGACATTAAGTGTCTATGTGTGTTCTAAACTCATAAATTTCCTGACTATTAAGTGCCAAAAGGCAGAGAGCAGAATATAGAAAATGTACAGTGGAACTGGACCACAAAACCTGATTTCAAATATTAGCTCAAAGTTAGCCACTGTGGAACTATGCATATTGCCACAGAAATTTGTGAGCAGTAGAAATCGGGACTTCTCCCTCCCTTGGAGAGGTGGCTTATCAGCACTTTCACTGCATCCCAGCGTGTGTTTGTGTGCGTGCTTACCAGAGACCAGAGACTGGGAGAAGGAGCAGGGGAAAAAGTGTGGAGGGATACACGTGTCCCAATTTCCAAGAGCAAAAAGTTGTAAATAAGGGTTTCAAAAGTGCAAAAAGGTCAGAAATGCAAATTTTGAAACACAACTTAGTTCAACTGGTTCTTATGAAAAGAATGAATTGCAAGTCTTTAATCAATTAAAAATTAAAAATAGAACTATCACCTTGCAGTGACCTGTCCTTTCTTAAAAATCAAAGACAAAAATACCTATATTCCTAGACCCCATTTGCTTGGTGCTGAGTCTAGCTAGGACAGCTATTACTGAGGTATTACTCGGTTGATAATACATTCTGAAAACTAAATGCCCACAGTACAAATCCACATAGGAGAACTTGGAAGACGTCCCAACTTTCTCTTGCCTGGTTGAGGACCACAGTGGGGTATATATTTATCACACATAAATGGGGCTCTGCTTTTCAAGGGTATGCAGTTTTTCCTGACATCAAAGACATATTAACACTTATGATTCTCAGTTTAAAAATGTGTTCTCCAAAGTTCCTCTGTAGGCCCCAGTCCCAGTGGCTTAACTTAAGTGCTGATATTTTAAGTCTGTTGCAACTTGAACTTCAGCATTTCCATTGCTTTTCCATCATAGTAAAGATGACTTTCAATTATATTTTTCCCTGTGGCTGTTAGTACATTTGGCCTCTCTAGAGATTTTGTGCTTATGCTTACAGAGTGTGTCACTGATATTTCCTAAGTGACAGACACCAAAAATGTACTTACTTACCTAAAGCATAACCTGACACAAAGGTACCGCAGTTAGTAAGTAATTCGCTAGATGGTTTTGCAACTAGTTCTCAAGATGCTAAAATATATCTGTCCAGCTGTTTTCTCCTAGAGATTCACCGGCAGCAAGTGCCACTATTACTTTCTTAAACCACTAATGGATTAATAAAAATAAAAATAACACTTACAAAATGTAAATCTCATGGTGTCAGTTCAAACCGTGCCTAGGACATAATACAGGAAATAAACAGCAAAAGTAAATGGGAACATAAAGTAAGTCTCCATCTAAACCCTAATTTTGCTCTTTCTCCATATTCTACTTTTAAAAAAGTCAGATCACCTAGAAGTTTATTAATTAATTAAACAATTAATTTTAATTAACATTGTTTAGCTCTGTATTTTTCTGTATGTACTCTATTAATCAATGATATTATATTAACTTTCCCTTTTTGCTTTATTCAGGGCTATTTGTTGTTGGATACTTATTTTATCAAATATAGCCTTTTTTCTTCATTAGTATAAGGACTTAGAGAAATGAATATTGTGTTAGTGTTATTTAGTTTTCTTATCGGCATTATTACATTCTAGGTAAGCTAAAATTTTAGTTTTTACTTTCCTTGATCTACAAATGAACTTTAAAAAAACCAAAGGGACAACTTCTATTCTTTGGTAGACATTTCCAGCTTTGAATTGAGAAAGTAATGATAGCTGATGTATATTCAGTACTTCTTATGGACCAGGAAATACGCTCAGTTCTTTACATGCATTATTTAGCTTTCAAAACAAGCCTTTAAAATAGTTACTGTTAAATACTTTGCTGTACCTTTACCCTTCCCAGGAATTAAAAATAGAGGCCAAGGCTTAGAAAAGTTAAAGTACTTGATCAAGATCACAAAGTAAGCAAGGAGCAGAACCAAGATTAAAACCCAGCTATTCTGAGCTAAGAGCTGAATTCTTGATCTCGTTGTAGGATCAGAGCATTTGTCCTAATTCATCAGTTCCAGGTTTGACCGCCTCCCGGATTTGCAGGACTCAACTCTGTCGATGCAATGTCTTCCAGAAGTAAGCCATATTTCAAATCAGTAGGAGAAAGGAAAGCTTCCTGAGTCATTTCACCTGAATGATTCCCCACTTGGACGTAATGATCACCATGAGTTTGTGATTATATGGTGCTCTGCTAAGCACTGCATGGAGCTGTTAAACTGGCACCATTTTTCTTTTGGAGAGCCACGTGCTCTGTATTTATACATAACCATACATTTACTGCGGTAGTGCTCAACTTGTGAAACAGCATTGAGAAGTATTTCATAGGCATCTTCTGCGGAGGAGTTTGGAAACTTAATCACATATCAGAATCACCTGGGGAGCTTTAAAAAGTCTCAATGCGCAAAAGTCATTCCAGATCAACTAAACCAGATCTCTCTAGACATTAGCTAGTATTTTAGGATTGTGATGTTCTTCATAATGACAGTGTTTATACTTTTGTTTTTGAAAAACAAACACTACTTTTTAACTGTTCAGCAGCATTTATTTTAAAAACGATTCACCTCCCTTATGCACAGTGTAAAAAGTTTATCTTCACTATATGAATTTCTTAATAGTTAAAAAAAAAACCCATAAATCCTCAAAATATGAACTCAAAAAATAATGGTTGCAGTGGATTGACAACTTGTGGTCAACTTGTAACACCTAGCTGAATTGAACCGGCGTGGTACTGGGTGTGGGAGGCCCACCTGAGGATTGTTGCCAGCAGCATAAGTGGCAGAACTGGAGAAGGAGAGAAGCTGATAGGAGAAGCTGTTGGGTTTTTCTGGGGCTGTTGGTTTCCTGGAGGAACTTGTCATGCTGACTTTCCTGATGAAACTGGCTATTCTTGGGGCTGGCGATTTAGCTCAGCAGCACAGCGCCTGCCTGGCAAGCACAAGGTCATGAGTTCGATTCCTGGTACCTGAAAAAAAAACAAAAACAAAGAAACTGGCTGTTCTCATTATCAAAGGAGCTCAGGATCTGTGGCTGAGAATGGCTATAGTTCACTTTGGGGGAGCTATGGTCTTTACTTTGAGTGTCACTTCCAGGTTCCAGTGTATATCCCTCAGCCTGCTAGCACAGATCCTTCATCCCACTGGTACAGACTTTCTAGCTTCCACCACTGACCTTTGGGCCTTGCCAGTGCAGATTTGTGAAACAGACTTGCCTGAGTCACTGTTATGAACTTTAGGCCTCCAGGTGATCTCGTGGGGGGCTTTGTTATGGGCTTTTGGTCTTTAGCTGGACTCAAGCAGAACATTGCTGTGGGATCCAGGCCCTCAGCTGGATTCTTTGGGTTTTTAGTGTGCGGACAGATTTCCTGCACTCTCTTTGTATATGACTTTTTGGGTAACTATTATATTTATTTATTTATTTATTGTTTTGTTTTGTTTTTTGTTTTTTTCTTCTGGTACCAGGAATTGAACTCACGACCTTGCACTTGCCAGGAAGGTGCTTTGCCACTGAGCTAAATCCCTAGCTTGGGTGACTATATAAAATAATCCTATAAATTATGTGTCCTGTATTGTTTCCCTTGTAAACCCTGACCACAATAATGGCTAAGTAAAGTACAGATGTTGTTATTTTCTGAAGGTTGACCATACAATTGTGTAAGTTTACAATTTTTACTATGATCAGAGTCAAAAAGAAAAATAATTGGAATTATTAGAACATTTAGGAGAAGAAACTTTCCTGACTGTCACTCAGGGTAGTTTTTTCTTAAAAAAAGTTTTTTGAAGAACTAAGTTCTCAAAATGAGGCAAGAGTGGGAATGAATTAAGCAAATGTAGGGCGTTGGATACAAAGTGGTGGATGGAGAGCAAAGAACCTACCACTGAAGATGAGGGCAGCGGAAGTGGGAGACTTCCTTTAAAGGATGTTGGCAGAGTTATGAAGTCGTCAGTTTGTACTTTGACAAGACATTTCAGTTTGCTGTAGGGAGACAAGGTTGTAGTGGACAAATGAAAAATGGGAAGACTAAGTAGAAGAGAGGTGAATTTTACACTAAGAGGTAGCCAGAGAATTACAGAGAAAGGACACAGTGGAAGGAGACACGTTACATAGTTAAAATGTAGAACGGGTAGCTTTTGGTGATTAATTATATGAAAGAGTTAAGGAAGAGAGTGGTATCCATAACAACTTCCTGTTCCTGCCTTTCCAGTCCCTAACAGTGGAAACAAGGGTGAAGGACTGTGTTGGGGAAGGGAAAAGCAGATGGATTCAGTTTTGGATATGTTGATTTTGAGGTATCTTTGACGCATTCACTTGGAGAAAACACAAAATAATTGGAGAGGCAAGTTAGGTTCTCAGAGGAGTAGTTAGGGATAGAGGTATAAATCTAAATATTATGGTGTAATGTGATAATTAAAACTTCGAGTTGCCATAAGATTGCCAAAATAGAACATACAGCATAAATAGAGAAGAGGCCAGGGCTGAGTTCTGAACGTGGATACTAAAAGCCATCCAGAGGAGAACGAGGCCACAATGGAAACAGAGCTGGCTGAAGACATGGGAAGTTAGGAGGTGTGATGTCAAAGAAGCTAAATAAGACCGTAAAAATATTTTAAGAGAAGTCATGGTTAACAGTACACATTCTTCCAGCGATTCACATAGATGAGGCTTGAAAAATGCCACTGCACTTTGGCAAAGTGAATGCAGGTCATCTGCAACCCTAGAAAATACATTTGTATAATCAGATGAGCATGGCCTGAGGAGTGGGTGGGAAGAGCAGACAGTGGAGGAAATTTACTTTCAAGTGTGGAGGGGAAGCCCAGGAGAGATTCAGAGTGATTGTGGAGGGTTGTGCGGCTGAAGGGAGTATTTTGATTCTGCTTTTTAAGGTGGAATGTACTTGAGGTTATTTGTAGATTGGAAAGGAGACAGTTTTTTAAAAAAGTAGGAGGAAACAGGGTGTAATAATATAAAGAAAGATTAATTTAGAGAACAGGAAGTATATTCTTTCTTTGGTAATGTGAACAATCCAAAAGGAGTAAATCTGCATGAAGTAAGATGTGCATGTCTTCTCACAGAGCATGCAAGGGTTTCCATGTCTGTGCGCATGTACTTTCTAAGGTAGTAAGCTGGGTTGTTGTGAGGGGATGGCTGTGGGTCATAGGACGTATACTGTGAGGTGCAGGCTGGAGTGCCTAGATGTGTTCATGAGAACATGAAAGGCTTAAAGAAAGTGGGGGGGGGTTCAAATAGTTGTTGTGGAAAATGAGAGGTTGAACTAAACAGATAAAAACAGATTGGCAGGTATTGATAACTTATAATATTCTTTTATTTTCAGATATTCATGTGTGATTTACAAAATGAGTACACTTTAGTATATTTCCATCATTGAGTATGTTTTTGTGAAATTATATTGACATCAATATTTTCTATTATTTATACAGGTCTCCTCTACATGAAAAATTTTCAAAGTAGTTTCAAAATAGTTGTACACATGCAGAATTTTACTTCATTGTGATTTTTTTCACATATTTGTCAATACCTGGGTATACTGAATGTTTTCCACTTTGCACATGTAGGCTTGGGCCACAATGCAACTTCATTCCGAAGTGATAACTTATAATATTCTTGCTTCATTTATTTTTTGTTCCAGAAATATTTATTGAGTGTTATTGTTTTAGGTAGTGAGGATACAGAGGCAAATTAAACAAATTCTATGTTATTATGGAGCTTGCATTCCTATAGAGGAGGATGAGCAGACATCAAATAAATTATAAATGTCTCACAGGTATTATGAGACATTTTTATTATTTTATGTATTATTATTATTATATGTATTATTTTAGGTAGTGATAATTACTGTGAAGAGAAATGATTGAGTCCTGGGACGAGAGCTTTTATATAAGTAGTCAAGGAAAGAGACATTTGAGCAAGGCATTTAAATGGAAGGATCAATGAGACTTGTAGACATCTGGAAGAAGAGTATTACAGGTAAAGAAAATGGTAAATGCAAACCTTCCGAGTCAGGAAGACGCTTGGGTTATTGAAGGTTTAGTAGTGAGATGAAAGTACATGGAATTCCATGAACAGAAGATGAGATCAGAGTGTAAACTCTGATCAGATCACACAGTGGCCTAGGCATGAAGAAATTTGGTTTCTAATCAGATCAGAAGGTAAGCAGTTGGGGCATTTGGGCACATTAATGATATGACAGGCTTTGCATGTTGGGATCTTTCTATAGCAAAGCTCACTTGCCTGAGTGCAAACTTAGAAGAGGAGCTGGAGTTTGGCCAGAACTGCAATGGATAGCTTGAGACATATTAAGCAAGACTTATTGAACTTGTTGCCTTGGTAATCTAATTTGGGTAAGGCATATAAATACAGGTAGAGACCAATGGGTCTGATGATATGGATAGAATTCCCATTTCATCCCACCCATTCATTGGGTCAAGGAATTTGAGGTCCGATGAGGACAAAGAATGGTTAAACAAAGTAGCAATAAGGAAAGAAGACTGTGGTCAATATGGGGCTGATTTTATTATTTTAAGAGTCACATGACTTCCTCAATGCTAAGAGACTGGCTAAGTGAAAGGATAAGCAAAGAAGAGGTAACGTGTTTTCTGAATTCAATATACTATATTTAATATGTAGTTAAGCTGAATTTTTCCATTATACTTAAAAAATGAATTCTAGAGAACATTGGTAGCCTTGGCAAGCACATTATTGTAAGTAGGGCAGAGCTCAGAGTCCTAGTTAGAATTTTTTAAAAAGAGATTCTCTCAGGTGGTTCCTACTGGAACAATATCGATGACAGTGATGTATCTGAAGCAGGTGAAGTATGAGTGAGTTAGTAGATAGGTGTGCTGTGGAGTTCTTAGCCTTGTGTAAGTGGTTCACATGGAAAAGTTTGACAATGTTAAATTATTTTACCACATTCATTTAGTAAATGAATTTATTGAGACCACTTAGTGCTTTAGCACTGTGTGATTACTGAATCATCTAGGGCACATTGAAAATGCAAATTCAAAATGCTGTTTTTACTCTGAATCTAATGTTTTAGAATTTTTGAGGGATGATACCCAGATATCTTATATATTTATATAAAGCTTCTCAGATATTACAGTAGTGTTTAGTGTACAGTTACTGATTTTGCCTACTCTTCCCTTGGGCTCTTTCTGCAGTCGTGGTGACTTGACTTGAAACACTGACCCTAACCTACTATGAGCTTAGGTGCTTTTAGTAGAACTGACACAAGACCTGGCTCTGGTTATAACAGGTTATTTGAGCCTGGTGGTTTGAGAATCGTCTCTCTTCCTATGAGGATTAATTTTTGGATGGCAAAGGACTTAAAACAATGTAATGTTTCCCTGTAGTTAATTCTTAGACTTTTTACTTCATGAATTTTAGTCATTCTTGTTTCTCATGGATTAAATGTAAGCAAATAACTGTGGTCAGGTATCCCACCAAGGTGAAGATCCCTTCTGACAAGGAAAGCAATGGAGAGGAGAACAGAGATAATACAGACAGGCAACTGCCTTGCCCCAGTGCATTCCACACTGGATTCAGCCACTGTGTTATTGACTTATGTGACTCCGTGTTCCTCATTTGCTTACATGATTCGCGTTAGATTCTCTGTCACTGGTAATTTGATACAAATGCAAGCCTTATCTATCTCAGTTCTGAGGTTCTCTCCTTTTCTGATGGACCACAGGTCATGTGGCTTCATTCTCTCAGGCAGCTTTTGTGTTACAGGTAGACTCAGACAATTTACATCTTCAGAATCTGGTTTCCATGGTAGGGCAACAAAAAAATAGAATCAGGTAAAGATGAGAAATGAATTGGTATTCTATGAGATTTTATGTTCTCTGGTAATTTCTCAACATGCTCAGACTGCTTGGCTTTTGTTTATGCCTGGTTCAATGCCCAAAGAATTAAGGAGCGAATGGTTTCAGTCAAAAGAAAGCTATTTCAGATTGAAAAGGCTAGAAATAATTGAATAGAACATTATGTTCTGAACTCAGGTTTAAAATATGACATAAGCTAGACATATTAAGCTAAGCATTTTTCTGTGTTATGTTTTTCATGGCCTTTCTGCCTCTTTATGACTTTTTCCAAAGGATGGCCAGTTCTATAAGGTCATTAATATTTCTGAATTAAAGCGCTAAGTACTCCATGCAGTCACCAGATGAGAAATCACTTTATTTCCTAGAGTAACTTTGAAGAAATCAAGTTTCATTGCAAGGGATCCTGAGAACTGTTATAAGATTAGCTACCACATTGAGCTCTCTGCTTTTTTAGCCTTTTCTCAAAAGTTTAGCTCCTAAAATACCAGAATGAATCAATTAGGAGACATGTTCAATTTTAAGTTATTCTCATAGAAAAGTGATATTAGGCATTCTAGTTGGCCTGTTGTCCTGCTGTTCTTAGTAAATATTATTTCCTTGGAATGTCAGCTGCTATTATTTAGTGTCTCTAGAAGAAATAACTTTAACAGTTTCTCTACCTGGACAGAGCACTAACATTTCATAGAACAACATCCAACTGTCTCATAAATTGAAATGCTCCTCAGTGGGATGAAATTTGAAAATGCAGCCCCAAAGAAGTTTTGATATAATTAATATTATTTCTTTTGAAAATTATATAAACTTATAACTTCTGGTAGAGGTCATGTTTAACTACTTTTCTCAAGTGCCACAAGCATTTTAGAATCCTGCATAAATCCAAATTGGTATCAGTTTTCTTCTATGAAACAATTTTCCCTGATAACCTGAAACTCCCACTGAGCCATCATGTCTAACTTTTTAAAATATTAACATGAAACTCAAGTTCAGGAGAAAGCAATAACAAATGATCACTGACACATATCTACAAAATTTTTTCTAAGTTATGAGCTGTTTTTCCTTTTTTGTTACCTTTTGTACCTTAAAGGTAAAAAACGGAAAAAAAAAAAAAAAACCTTAATAGAAACAATAACAAAGCACTAAAAATTTGCTGATAGAAAAACACAGAAACACTCCCTTACTTGGTGCTAAATGTTACCATTGGTGTGTGCAGACCACGTTGATTCATTACTGTTAATCGTACAAAATTATTGGGATTTCTGAGTTTGTCTCTGCATGATTAAAACTGTTCTGATTTACCCTTTGTCTGTGAGCAATGAGGCACTCTCAACTGCAGGCTCAAGTTTATTTCCTGCATTTAAAAATCAAATTCAGGGAAAGCACAAAGCTATAATGCAATATTTAAAATACAAATTTTGCTGGGCGTGGGGCCCACACCTGTAACCCCAGCACTCGGGAAGCTGAAGCAGGAGGATTATTGGGAGTTCAAGACCAGCCTGGGCTACAAAGTGAATTCAAGGCCAGTGTGAACTGCATAGTGAGACCCTGTCTCAAAAAGACCAAAAAAAAGTGCAAAATTTTGTCAATTAAGTAATATTTATAATCCAGTCCCCTCAACATTTAGTAAATGTAAGAAGTGACTTTAAATGCACACTCACAAAGAGAGAAAGAGCAGGGGAGAGACAGACAGCCAGACAGAGAGACAGAGACTAGACAGAGACAGAGATGGAGAGATTTTAAGGAGACAGTTCCCATGGTGACCGTGAGAGATAGAAAGTTTGAAAGCTGTAAGGCGACTTTCTGAGATGGAATTTGGGTAACAACTGATGCTGCAATCTTTACTCCAAATTCTTTAAAATAATAGGCTAGAAAATAAGACATGTTTTCTTTGTAGCAGAATTTAGGAGAATTCCTCCCTTGGCAAACTTCAGTCTTTTGCTTTTAATGTCTTCAACTGATTGGATGAGGTCCAGTCACATTAATAATTTATTCAGACTACTATTTAAAATGTTAGTGATACCTTTACAAAATACATTCATAACAATATCTAGACTAATGTTTGACCTAACCATGGAGTGCCATAACCTAGCCAAGTTGACACAAAACTCTCACTATCCACGGAAGATCACTGGCAGCATCAGGTATTAAATTGGAATGACCTTTCAAAACGTACATCTGACAGCTATTTTTCTGAGCAACACCCATCTACTACCATAGGACAGAATCCAAAACAGTGGTAACATCTTCAAGGTCCCTTCAAGGTCTATTTACCTATCTAAATGTTTCTTGTCTCTCTATACCTCATTCTTACTGTGCTCAACTGGGTTTTCTTTCAATTTCTCTGTCTCCATACTTCACATATCTTGTCCTTTCCCTTGGAATATTTATTCATGCTTATCATTCAGGTCATTTTTTATATATTATCATGTCAGGAAAGCTTTTTTGGGGGGTACTAGAAGAGCTTCCTCCACAATACACCCCAGTGTATCTCATGCTTCTGATAGTCATCTCCTCAAAGATCCCTCTTCAATGTCTAACCCACCAGCTATCCCCCAAGTTAACAAGGGACTTATGGGGGAATTTTCAGTGTATACTGAGAAAATTCATATATTCTGTCTTTAGCAATGCTTATGACCTTCTAAATATCTGCCTTTCTGCCCTTATGTTTACTTTTTTTTAGGGTAAATAAAAAAGACCCACATGACTTAAAGCAATGCTGAAAGTTTCTGTAAAGCCAGATAATAATGTTTTCTTTTAAGCTAATCTCTTCTGCAAAGCTGTAGATTCCAAAAGTTCTTAGTAGGCCATAGAGGACCTTGTTCTTTGAAGAAATAAAATGTCCAAAACAGAATCAACCTGATTTATAGCTCATGAAAAAAGGAGGGAAGTCATTTGATGCACTTTCTGTATAACTGCTGGTGATAAAAAGGTTTGACCTGAAATTTCTGCCCCTGTGTTTCTTCTAGAAGAGGATTAAAAAGGAGACAAATGGCATGACTAATTTTTCTGCCAGCAATTTCAGCTTCCAATAAATTTTACTTTTAAAGTCATCTTAGCTTTCTGGCACTCCTACTGTTAACATAAACAATACTTGATTTATCACTACAACTCTAATATAACAGCTTCACTTTTATTCTGTAACCTGGAGACCCCCCAAATTTTGGCAAATTGTTAGTATCTTTACAGGGGAAAGAATATGATATCTGTAGACTAATTGGCCTATGGAGTCAGCATGTGATCCTGTGAGGCCAGTACCTTGGGCCACTCAATCTTATATACTGGTGCTAATATTCATTCAAGTTAATAACAGTATGGTAAGCAACCTACAAAGTATTTGTTAAGGAAGATAATGTAATTTGAAATAAACATGTAAATTCTCCAATGAGATGTTTGGTCATATCTATATTATGAGTGGTAGCAAACCAACATTATGACTAGCCATAAAAACAGGTCTTTCTATGCATTTTTCAATTTTTAGTTTACCACGTGTCCCAAGGATTACTGGCCATTACCCAGTCTCAAATGTTGCCTAACTTCCCATCCCATTATGTTTCCAAAGAAGAATTTCTCAGTTCTTGTCATTCCTCTTCTGTATTGCCCTCTTGTGACTCATGGTCTTGTACAGCAAAAGTGTCTCCCAATTTTAATCATGACCCTCACCAAAATAAAGCCTCTGTGTAAAAGGAGCCTCTAGAGGTTGAGCGCAAGAAGCCCCTGGCCCACAGATGACTGTCCTAAGCATAGATGAGGAAACTGTTTGAGAAAAAAATATAAAGGTGGAGCCAGAATATAAAAGGGCCAGAGGCTGACGGCTCTCCCCAAGAACCACATTTCAGTTTTTTCTCATGATCTCAGGGTACTGCTTCCCATTGTCCCGTGGACTCATTTCACAAAGTAGCTTTCTCTCATAGCAACTCAGCCTTGCCCATTCTTGTTCCTTGATACCCTGGGAGAGAGGCTGGCTGCTCATATGCTGCTCGAACAGTGAACAGACTTACTGCCCACTTCCTTCATTCTCCTCCTCTGCATTCCTCCTTTCTTTTAAGGAGAAATCACTCATTTACTGGCAGACCCCAGGGTATCCTTATTAAAGGAATGAAGGTCTGGGTATTTTTTACCGTGACATTAAGTGAGCACACAACAGGTACCTCTTCAGTCATACTATTTAGTCAAACGACGCATGTTAAATCCTCCAAACAGAAAACCTGTAAATAAATGAGTTAAGACATTACCTTTATTAAAAATACCTAGACCCAATGGCTTTTATTATGAATAACTGAACATGCCCAAAATGTACAGCTAATATAGCATATATAAAATATAGAACTGGTCAAGTTCTTCAACATTTAGAGAATATTTTTAGGTACGCTATTAACTATAAAGATAGACATGCTCAATCATAAAGGACAAACAGGTAGATATATCAGCAATTTACAAAGTGTTAGGCCAAAAATAACTGCCTAATAAGTGATGTAGGGTCACAAGGATAGAGACTATCCCTAGGGCACACAAAAAAGAGTCAACAACAGAAGTAAATGTGAAAGGGGGCCTTAATCAATCAACAGAAGTTGAACAGGTATAGCAAGATCAGTGGTATGTCGGGGCAGAGGGAAATGCTGGAACACTCCCATTTTCTCTTGGCAATGCTTTTGTAGGCAAGCTTTTAATCTTACTCTTGTTTCTTCACCCAGAGCATGTCACCTATTATACACCTTCAGTAATTTTGACTAATAGATTGCAAATGAAGGCTCACTGTTCTTCTAAATGAGATGAGATGGAAATAAAACTGTGCTACTCAAGAAAGTCAAATATAGTTTTGTTAGGTTGCATATAATTGAATAAAAGTATTTACTGGAGAGAGATTTGCAGCCTTTCCCTGACTCTGCCTGATTATTTTCTTTTTCCTCTACCCTTGTTCAAGGGGAAAAAAGATGAAATTCTCCCATGTGAGTTCCTTAGAAAATAATGTAGAAGGAAGTGCTATGTTCCCCACAGGCCTGACCACAACTGGGGAACTAGAAATATCAGAAGTGTGTAATGAGGCTACAGCTAGCATAGACAAAAGAGCTGCTGTTAGAACTAAAATGATAAGCACTGGGTAGCATGATGGAAAAGTTCCTATGGGCTGAAGAACGAGAGGCTCCCAGTTTCGAGTAGAGGAGAATAGAAACAAGACACTTTAAAAGACTTGCAATGAGATATATAGTTGGTTCCTCTTCAGTGAAAGAGAAATAGAAGGTTAGAATTTACATTTGAACTTATTTAAGTCAAGTAACTAAGACACTGCATCAAAGTATTTCATGCATAAAACATATACAGTAATTCTTCAGGGTTGAATCATTCTTAGTAACATGGGAAGGAAACCAGAATAAGAATTTACATCGACTAAATACCTATCACACATATTATATTTCAGGCATTAGTTACACATTTTACTTGTGTTTTTAAAAACCTGAATTGGATTCCTACATCTTATGATCAAAGCTGCTGTCTCTTGGGAGCCTCTAGCTGCTATTAACTGTTCCTGCTGTGCTGATTTGGTTTGCTATAAAGATACTCCCAACATTAAACTTAATCTTCTGCTTAACCCTTGGGGAAGCAGAAGTAGGTTGCATTTTTTGAAATCTCCAGCAAACTGTATCTGTATGCCAAATCTCCTGGGAACCAGTTTTCATGGAAACCTTATGTACAATTTGTGTATGAATGTTCTCCCCATATATTACTCCTCAACAACCTTGCAATTTTTAAAAAATGGGACTGCATATAAGATGATTTTCACCAAAGGCCACACCATGTGTCCAGTGACTATCTACCTGCTCTAGATCTCCACCGACAAATAAAATGCGGCCAGTGAATCTGAGAGAGTAAGCCTGAGTGCAGCAAGGTGCTGTGGTCTAATGAGGACTTGCTTTATCTCAGGCCATTTTACAGAACTGCTCACTCTGTACTGATTTTCTAGAGCTGCAATAGCAAATTGCTACAGACTAGACTCTTAAAAGATGACAAATTTATTCTTTTCCAGTCTGAAGGTCAGAAGTCAGAAATCAAGTTGTCAGCAGGGTATGCTTACTCTGAAGGCTCTAAGGAAGAACTTTTCTCTGCCCAGTTTCTAGTGGCTCCTGCATTCCTTGGTATGTGGAAGCATCTCCAGTTTTGCCTTTGTCTTCACATGACCTTCATTCCTGTATCTGTGTGGGTGTCTTCTCTTCTTACAGGGATGCTAGTTGTTGAATTTGGAAACCAGTCTTATCCAGGATGATCTCATGTCAAAATCCTTAACTAGCTACATCTGCAAAGACCATATTCCTACATGACGTCGCTTTAACATTCTGAATGAACATGGACTTGATGGAGGAAGAGACTATTGAATACAGTGTGTTCCTTTATTCATTCACACCAAGGGAAGAAGGAAGGCCCGAGGAGGGTAACAGGATAAATGCCGCCCTGAGCCCTCTCAGGGTACTGCCTCTGGTTTCCTTGTATCCATTTCACAAGTAGCTTTCCATCATGACAACTCAGCCTTGTCTATTTGTTTCCCTGGATAACCTGGAAGAGAGGCTGGCTACTCACATGCAGCTCAAACACTCAGCCTTCTTGCTGCCTTCTGCACTATTCCCATGGTCTGTCTTGGAGCTGCACAAGCTGCCCAGCACACGCGTGGATCTCTAAAATGCCTCTGAGCTTGTGCCTCCTTCAGGCTGACTTGTGACTTTTGCACTGGTTGAGAACTGCTGTTTGGAATATTTTTCTCTAATTCAATCTGCATTTGAATAAGTTAAATTATAGTTGTAGCTCAAGAAATAACTGTGGTGTCCACTTTAAACATTCTCCTGGTCTTCGCAAAGTCACTTTTTACTGTGTGACAGTTTTCTCTTTTCAGGCAATTTGAACTAAGCTTTCCAAATGAAAACTGGAAAATTGGTAAAATCTGCACAGCTCTTGCTGTCCGAATGTAACATCCATATTTTCTAAACATAAAGCCCAGACATTTACAACATGGATGAGTGCACTCAGTGAAGCTACAAAACTTCTCTGGAAACTCAATTTGTCATAAACATAGAGATGCTCAATAAATACCAGGCCAGGTTTTGTGAGAAACATATAACTACAGTGCACATAACTTCTGTAAGGACAAAAATACTTCCCTCAAAAAATTCTTCCATCTTAAATCTCAAATATTGTTGACATAATTGGAATCAAAACGAAGTTGGAAATTAGAAAAGACACATTAGTTTTAAAATCTGTTAGCAAAGTGAGATTCAAATATTTATCTTAATCCATGCAAATATAGAGTGTAAGATTTAATAGATGATTTCTGAAATGAATCATCTTATTAGTGATGATTCTTAAGCTTTAATTGAATGGCAAGGATATGGTAGACAATTCAGTAAGGCTATATGCAAATTATCCAACACAGTAGATAGAAGAATTCTAATTTGTTGGGAACTGTGATATCTTTGCTTTTGCCTTCAATTTGTTCATTTTATTATATGAAATGATAAAATGTTTAAAAGATATTCTTAAATAAGGCAATTAGTCTATCCATTTAAAATATTTCATTTCCTATAAAAAGAAAAAATTAACTTGTTTGGCTTCAATTTGTCATTTTGCAGTTATTTTAAAATTACTTCTTATCTCTCTTTTGGATAATTTTGGAAGGAAAAATATGTTCAGCTCCATTGATACTCTAGTTTGGGTTGCTGTCTTTTATGACCACTAACAGTTCGAGTAAAGCTTAATTATGGTCCTAGAGATACAATACTAGCAAAGAAACACAATTCAAAGAACGTTGGCATCGTCCACATGGCACTGGTTTTAGGTGCATACAGAATGCAAGAGTTCTGAGGTTAAAGAGGCTTCCACCTAGATTTCAGAAGGCCTGGGAGGTCAGGCAGTGTGCCCCAGAGAGGGCAGTATGTGAAGTTGTGTGAAGCGAAAGCTTGATTGGAGACCTCAGAAGTTTGGAAAAGCCAGGAACATGGATTGTCTGAGGAAAGTGGCAAGGAGGGAGCAAAGTGGGCCCCAGAGGGAAGCCATGGGAGCTGCAACCACCAGAAGTACCATAGGGGTGAAGTCATGCAAGCCCTTTGGAGCTCATAATGTGCCACAGATGGCTTCAGATGCTGGACATGAAACCAAGGACTTAATATTAGCTCTGCTGGATTTTGGACTTGCTTTGGTCCCAGTGCTCCGTATCCCCGTTTGTACCTTTTGGGATGGTAATGTTTATTTTGTGCCATTGAATGTTGGAAATGTTTAACTTTATTGTCATTTGTACCAGGGCTCCCAACTGAGAGTTTGCCTATCTGGGAGGTGACTTGGTACTTAAACTTTTCAGCAATGCTGAAACTGTTAGGACTTTGGCAACTCTTGCCGATGGACTAAATGCCTTTTGCATAAAGGGATGTGCATGAGTCTTTGCGGGGTGAAATGTTATGATTCTAATACAATACAATGTCTTTGTATCTGGAAACTGGTTTAAAGAAATGTGTCTGGTTGCCAAGTTGACAAGGGGTGGATTGTTATGGTTGATACACTGTGTTAACTTGAGGTGTCCAGAGGCTTGGCTAAGTGACTGAGCAGTTCTGCATCCTGGGGTGAAAAGGACGCGCCCTTACCCTTCTGGGATGTTGTTCATTGTATGAATTTGAGAAGTTTAGAAGGTTAACTATGTCACTGGCCCTGACCCCCTGGTCAGGGTCCTTACTTTGTATTCATCCTGAGCCTGTGCAGGAGGAGGGCATGGAGATTATGTGAGTGCTACACACCCCCTGGGTGGGAGTAGCCTGCTTACAATATAAGGGAGGAAAAAGGCTTGCTCTCATCCTCTTTTTGCTCTTGTTGCCTTTGCTATCTTCTGCTTCCATGAATTGTAGTCCTCTGCCATGTGCCACTCTGCCTTGGAACCAGCCAAGTATGGACTGAAACTTCCACAAACTGTAAGCTAAATAAACCTTTCCTTCCTTAATTTTGGGCAACAGGTATTTTGTCCCAGCAATGAGAGAAAAATAACTAAGACACTGTACAAAGTAGTTTCAGCAACAAACAGCTCAAAATCAAATTAGCTCTGTAAATCCCTGTTTTTGATCTTTTCCTCTCAACAGCTCTCTCTATAAGTAGCCATAGGGTTGTTTTAGTTCATTTGTTCAAGTTGCTATATCAACATACTATAAACTGAGTGAGTTTCAAACAACAGAAATATATTTCTAGCAGTTTTGAGGGTGGATAAGTCCAAGATCATAACACCAGCACACTGAGTATCTGAAGAAGACCCATGATAGATGGCCTACACCCTGACCTCACTTGACAAAAAGGACATGAGCTCTTTGGACTCTCATTTATAAGGGTCCTAATCTCATTCATATTAGTTCCTAATTAGGACTACTGCCCAATAACTTCCTACCTTCTAGTAATTATCACCTCAACTGGATTTAAAGGTACAGATTGGGATGGTGGAGCACAAATATTCAGACCATAGGAAAGGTCCAGACGTGTGCCTCTCTGAGGGTAGTCCATAATGTTCTTCCCGTTTTCCCCATCTGCTCCAGACTCTGCCTCCTGTTCAGACCAGAAACTCCTGCTTGGCCTTTCCTTACTTCCCTTGTTCATTTTTCAGCTGTTTATAATCTCATCTCTACCTCTTTCAGATAACTCCCAGAAGGCTCACTCGAGCTGACACAGAAAATCAGATAAGAGTTGCAGGTGCAAACTGGGTACCTCCTTGTCTCAGTCCCATTGCCCCTGCCCGTATTTGTTAACAGACCGTCCTCTAGCCATGGGGCTGGGCAGACAGTCCAGGGTGGGGCAGCCATAGCACTTTACCCTACAACGATTGCTTCAGCTTGGGCTCATGAACTTGTAATTAGGAAAGGAAACTTCAGATCCTTTAGATTCTTACTGAAATGACACCAGCCTTGTACAGTGTTGCTTTGTTTCCTGATACATTTATCGAAGAAGAAATGAGAGAAGCACATGCAGAACATCAGAAGATAATTTGTAGATAATTCCCCAGGTCCAATTGCCCTAGGGAACATTACTTTTGCTGGATATAATAAATAATTTCTTCTTTTAAAATTTTGGGGTGTGTGGGTCTCAAAATTAAAATAATTCTGACTCAAATATAAAAGGTGCAATTCTGAGAAGAAAGTCAACCGTAAGCCTTTGCAACACTGTCAGGTGGAATCAACTGGAGTTTATTATTTTAGGGGGAGTAAGGACATGTTGGAAAAAAAAAACTGGAGTGGGAAATAAAGCACAGAGATGATAGAGAGGACATCAAAATGGAGGTCAAAACTCACGACATTGCTCTAAGTAAAGGGAGGTTAAGCAGTCTCCTAAATTTCAAATATCAGAGGAACTTCAGAAGTTCTGGGCAGATAAAAGATACCTGGCGAACATGTGGTAGTAGGTGTCAGACATTTGGTCATGGGATATTCTGAATCCTAGAGGTTAGGTCAAAAAAAGATCTGCTTTGAGAACTGGGCCACGATAGGACTTGTGTTCCTCAGGATAAGAGTGCAGAAGGAATCTTGGTGCTTGTTTTCAGCCACTAATTCTTTCTTTTCTGTAACTCTGGCAGATCTTTTGTATATTATTCAAAGAATGGTACTTCTTGGAACTATGTCTCAATTCCAATAGAAATCTCGACTTCTTTCAGAGGACATTTATAAATAGCATAGGTATTTTTGAGCAGGCAGGCTGTACTCAGGGTTTGAGCTCTGAGTCTTTCCTCTTGTTACATATCATACATTAGACTCCCCGTAGAGAGCAGGAATCAGGGCAGGCTTTCAGAGTCATCTGTTCCTTGGTGCTGCAGTATTACCTGGCAGATGGAACCTTATGGCTAGGTTTTGGGGGAAGGTATTTCTTCCTGACATTGTCAGGAATTTAGGACAGTTTCTTTCTGGCTCATAAAAGTTGTCTTTGTGAACACTGTAATTTTAGCCATCTAGTCCTTTCTCAATTTACTGTACAAAAACCTCAGAGACTTGGTGTAGACGAGGCCCCGTATACTACTAGGATGATAATTTGAGAACAAATTGTAATTGACAATGTTTTAATAGGTGTGATTTTTACCATTTATGTTTAACCTACAATGATATTAAGTGTGAATGCAACCACTGCCAGAAGTCTTATGGAGACCAGGGAGGAACTGAATAAAAGACAGGCTATAGTTTTTCAAACTGGAGGTGAAAAATTCATTATAGTTTATAAGGTGCTGATTATGCTTTGGATCCAGCAATATACAAAGTATGCTAATTAGAGAGCAACTCAGCATTAAACATTTCAAAAGAGTCGAGTCATATCACACAGGAAGGTTACTTTCAAAAGAGTATTCCTTAAACCCAATTTGGATATAGTAAGGATTATTCTTCAGCTTTCTTAAATTTTGACAAGAAAGTTTATGCCTTTGATATGAATGTACATTGAATAAATTCAGAATATGCACTTTTTCTACAGAGTTCACATAGATCATAGTTCTACTAATGCCCCAAAGCCTGCCCCAGCACTTGAAATCTCATAGTTGGCTTGTATTTCTATGTATTGAACAAAATGTCTTTTAAATATTAGAATAAAATTAGACTGTCAACAAACTTGCACAATTCAAGCCTATGTTTAAGTCAACACTTCCATGGGGGAGGATGAAGACTCCAAATATGCTTCATTTTTAATAGAAACACAGAGTGGTTTTCTTTTTTCCCTTAGGAAAGGGATCTCACTAAATCCGGTCTTTGACTGCGTCATGTGAAAGAATTATCATGATTGTGTCCATGTTGCTTCCAATCATCTATGTCAAGGCACTAGCACAGAAGTTTCAGCTCAGAGTGATGGTAATACATAACGGAAAACAAACAACCATTAAGCAAACCTCATTTGGGCTGAAATATTGTCTATATAATTTGCAGAATTTTGTGAAATAATGGAATAGCTTATGTAGTGGGACTACATAGGCTATTTCAAATAAGATAAAACATATGAAGACTTGGATCTTATGAACAGTATAGAATTTAAACTTGACTGCTTACAGATTATAAAAAGTTATGCATCATGTTGATCCAGTATGGGGCCTCCAGTATATCCCCTTTGTAGAATGCCACTGGAAAGAAAAATATTACACATTCTTCTTCTTATTCCAAATCCACCCCAGGAGCCACTGACTTCAGAAGTAACATATGACTCCTTCTTCTAAACTTGCACACAATCACTTATGTGTCAGTCTAAAATAATCCACATCGAGATCTTCTTCAAATTGAACCTCAGCAGTAGTTTAGCTCTTTTCACAGATGGCATTAATTAGATAATGTACTCAAATTTAATTGATACTTTTGTTTTTACTGTTCCTGTTTGAGGTTCAATAACATAGCGGAAAAGTATGAGCTTTAATGAAGAGATCTATGGGTATGGATTCTTGTTCTTTCATTTACTATCTTAGGTGACTTTGGACAATTATCTTTGCCTCTAATGTCTCCATCTGTAAAATCAGATCAATATCTATTTCATATAGTTGTTGTGAAAATTGCTTAATATATTTTAAATTCCTCATACCCACTATGGCAGTGGGTGTCCCATGTTAATTTGGATAATAATCACTTTAGGATCTTGATAAAAATAGCAATGCATTCACAGTGTCTGATTCAAAGATCCAGGGAGGGGCCTGAGATTCCATATCTATTGAAAAACACCCCTGGTAACTCTGCAACAAAGAGGGCTCTGCTTGCTCACTGCAGCTCACATGCCATACGTTTGCCACCACCTAAGGGAAAGCAGGGTACCATTAGGAAAGGGTTATAATTTAAGTAGACAAGAAAATACCACCAGCTCTTTGAGAAAGAAGAACTAGAAGCTCAAATTCTATCTCTTAGATCCATTTCGGCTTAGATTAAAAAGGTAATAAGAAATCTGCAATGAAGGATTGTTCAAGAAACCAGTTCTTCTCAACAAAATCGCATGAGATTTCACTCCAAGGAGTTCTTTTCCTCAAGCTCGTTCCATCGACATCTCAGCCTCTGTGTGATCTCTGGAGCAGTTCTCTGTACAATGACCGATTGTGGGAATCACACTCCTTCACCCCTGCCTGCTGACTGTCCCCAAAGGATCATTTTCCCCCTTGTTCCTTTTTTGTAAAAATACAAGATCACTAACTAGAGATATTAAATATTGAATAAAGTTAAGTTTGCTTTTAAATCATTAAAGGAACACTTAATTCCTTAATGTATGCAAGTACTGTATTGCCCTAAGCCCTTTAATCTTACAAATAGTAATTCATTAACAACATTGAGAAGTAGGTAACCCACCTTGTGGACAAGAAAACTGAGAATAACAGGTTGGAAAAACCGTAGCATCTTCCATGAAGGCATAAGCTAGTAACAGAGCCAGTGTTTCAATCCAGGCAGTTTGGCTCCAAATCTTGTTTTCTTCACTTCGAAAACAAATTGTTTCCTTAAACAATGCAAAGTTTACTGATCCACAAAAGGATTGGAGACATGACATTGACCTAATTAGCCACTAAAAATCAGTTAAACTAAGAATTTAATTACATAGAATTTAGTTTTGTGGAATTTCATGTTACAAAATGCAGTATAAATGATCATGTATTAATGACCAGTATCTACCCATGCGTGATTCATTAAAGTCTTTGCTGTCTTTTTTTTAATTGATTTACACAAGCATGTGCAAAAAATGTATTGTTCATGTAAAACTTGGAGGCACCAGGAAACCTATGTTTATGCTATGGAAAGATAGATATCTGTTAATCCAGACTTTAAAGGGCAAGCGAGAGGCTTTTGGAGGCCAGATCTGTAGACTCCATAGAAAAGAGGAAGATGATTAGATAGATTGTGAGCAAGGAGCTTATGTCTAGAGTCCAAGGCAGGAAGCTGTGTGTTGAATACTGTCATTACAAAAAAAAAAAAAATCTCAAACTAGAGTCTACACGTAAACTGTCCAATAATACTTACATTTAAATTTCTATTTTAAAATTAGTGTTTTGGTCACACTAGCCATATTTCAAGTGTGCTAAGGCTACGTCGTTCAGCAGTGTAGGTGTAGATCAATTTCATGACACAGCATTTTATTGGACAGTACTGCTCTACACTTCAGCATGGGCTACTGTTTAAAGATGAAGTCAAATCCATCACTCATGAAACAGAATCTTGGGGATAGGATCTGGAAAACTGAATGGTAACTCGCCCACAGATAATTCAGATGTGGAACAGATGGGAGAACTGTGACCCCGGGCAGGGACCGATGACAGTGTGGGAGGAAGTAAAGACACTTCAGTGAGAGCCTTCAAACATTAAACTAAGGGGCTAAGAATTAAACCTGAAGAAAAGGTGTTGAGGAGTACAAATTCACAATGGCTAATTTTACAGACTTCCCTAAGGGATAAACAGAGGCTTGGAATTATTACTGGTTTGAGATTTCCCATTATCTCTTTAGGGGTGGGCCATTGTCTCCCGCCCACTAGGACTAAAACCATTAAGATTAAAAGTCACTCCGGGGCAAAGAGCCTCCTAGCATAAGGTCACCTCCTCCTTCCTGAGTCATCCCATAATCCCCTCCTCAAATCCCTTCCTAGATCAATAAATGCCAAGGTTCTGGCTGCCTCCTGGCAGGAGATTGGAGGGTCACTGCAGGGATCACCAATAAAAGGGATCCTTTGAAAGGATAAAGAGAAGAAATTCAGTTAGAATAGTATGCTTCATACTTTGCCCCATTTTGTTAGCAGAATGGTGCGCAAAAACCTCACTTCTCTTCTTGTCAGTAACTTTCCCAGGGCCAGGCTTTCCATAATTTTAGCTAATAAACAGAATCTCCAACCTGACATGTGGTCATCACTATTTCAAGGATTTTCCTTTGGACTTCTGACTTTCTTACCTTTCAGTTGCACCAAAACCTAGCCAGGACAGTGATCTTAACTTTCCCTCAATTTCCTGCCATGCCCTGTTCTTGGTTTATAGCCGGCAACAATATAGCCTAAGTTCCGCGAAGGCAGATGCTAGGCCATTCTCTGCCCAGAAGAGAGCCTCACCCATGATAAGTTTTTCACAGTTATTCCTAGGAAGAGTAGACGAATACTTTAGAAGGATCACTGGCAGCAAAGTGGGAAATAAACTGAAGTAGAGTTGGGGATGGCAAGCCATAGAATAGAGAGCTAGTTGGGAAAGTGCCATAATAGTCCAGATAAGGGATGAGTAGGATCCCACAGGCACAGAGACAGCAAGCGTGGAGAGATGGGACGATAAGGGCTCGGATCTAGACTGCCCCCCAAAAGCCTCATGTCTTCAGAGTTCTGGCTTTTGAGAAGGTATTGGATTACTGGGGTGAATCCACTGGGGAGTTTTAGAGCTAAATGTGCTATTCGGGCATGGGATCTGGTCAGAAGTGGCAGACCTCTGGGGCTGTGACCTGAAAGGGTGTATCTCCCTCCCTGCTGCTCCTCTTGCTCTTTCCTTCACCCTCTATCTCCTGGCTGCCGTGATCTGAGCAGCTTCCTTCTGCCAGACCCTTCCACCATGTCCTTCCTGCCTTGGAGCCAGGTAACTATGATTGAAACCTTTAAAAGACATGAGCCAAAATAGGCCACTTGTAGCAGAGTTCACTACAGGAATAGGTTTAATATAAATACATAGTACGATATCTAGAGGATTTACCGAGTAGGCTTACAATGGCTGCCTGTGGAGTCAAGGGAGGAAGGGTGCAAATGGGCCATCTATGCGCTGCAGAGCTAGGGGATCCAACTGAAAGTCACAAGACTGGAGCTCACTGCAGAGTGAGTCCCATGCAAGTCTCCAGGGGAAAGCAGAAGGGTCTGGGTGGGAAGGCTGAAGATTCTGGACTGGAAGGCTGATGGAACTGGAGACAAACGTCCAAAGGTGATAGCGAGGACTGGAGCTCCTGCAGAGAAGTGTGAGAGAATAAATTTTTTTCTGCTTTAAACCACCATGGATGAGGAAATATGTTACATCAGCCCTAGGAAACTAATACTATTTCTGATTTAAAAATCTATTAAAGTAGTTGTTTCTTACTTACATATATGGCTTAAACATTATCTGGACAAGTAACCCTCTTTGTTCAATTTAAGAAACAAATTTTATTTCCACAAAAATGACAGTGAAGCTAATATTAATGCCGACCTATCTCTTGGTTCTGAATGAATGCTTTCTAGTCATAAAAATTAAATATAGGCCTTCTTTGGCCTTAGCTTTTTACAACTTAGCATCAGGCCCTTCTGTAATTTCTTAGGCATTAATACTGAAAATGCACTGATCTATTTCTCTATTCACAGCCAATAAAGACAATACAATGTATTACTGACACAAAGATAGACATAAATAAGCATTTTTGACTTAACCATTTACTTATATTTCATTTTTAAAGAACTGTCAGAAAAATCAACACTAACACTGCACATCTGTGACCTTCTACTAACTTCATTATTCTCCTATGCCTAATGGATCATTTGGATAGCATAAAGAAAGAAGAATTTCGACCTTAAAAGTCAGAGAGATGCATGTCCACACAGTTCTTTGCCAAGTTAAGTAATGGCAAAACTTGGGAAATTTTCTTTTTCAGTCCAAACAAACTTCAAAGAACTGAAAGGTAATCATTGCTGTCAGATTCTCAATTAAACTGGGACAAAAAAAGTATCCTGCTTGAAATACTGAAGTTATTATGAGGTCAGACCTTATAGTCCACTTCTTCCCATAAACTCATGAACTCTGGTCTCCAACTCTTGTGACGAGTTGGCTTCTGGAAGCAGTGCTGCTTTAGTTCTTCTACCAGTCCTACTACCAAGTTCCTTGGCATGGTAGAGAGCAATGTCTTATTCACAGAGAAGGTGGCAAAATTTCTAATCTTTCAACCATAGCAATATCTCAGGATTGTTTTATTTTAAGAAATGCTATTCCTTCTCATATTCTCTTTTCTCAAGGTTGTGGCTACAAATCTCCAAAACATTCATGTAGAATTCACCTTTTGGCGATGCTTATCCCTCCCCACTCTGTCTACTCTTACCCTTATGTTCCATGGGCTCTTTTCTTTTTCGGTACTAGGAATTGAACTCAGGACCTTGTGTTTGCCAGGCAGGCTCTGTGCCACTCCACTGAATCCCTGGCTTTCATGGGCTTTTAAAAGGGAAGGGAGCTTTTGCATGTATCTTCATAATATTCCTTGGATTTATGTTCTTTTTTGTGTGGGAAAGGAAATATCATAGTATAGTAAATAAAGGATTTGAAAAAAAAGTGAAAAGACATGTTTCAAATTCTGTCAATAATTGGCTCTGGACTCAAACAACCTATTTGTATTTCCATGAAACTCACTGTCATTATCTATAAAACAGGACCAATATCTACTAAGGATTGTTCTGGGGAACTAAGGGGACAAAATATATGGAATATTTGTGTTCTTAATATAAGAAATAAGAAATGAAATCAGTGCCTATCTTCTTTTGCTTGATATTTACCAAAAATCACATTTATAGCAGACTTAAGTAAAGGATGGCACATCCTGCATTTCACTGAGGTTTAAATACTAAATTTTAGAGCAAACAAAAATGTTGGTTTTGTTTCACAGACTATAGTGCATCCAGATAAGGGCACTGCCAGTATACAGGAAATGAATAATGGTTTATGCATGAAACAATGAAGAATTATAGTAGGTTAAATACCAGCTTTGAAAATATACTGTATCTATACAAAAGACAAGTAAGACAAAAAAGTAAAAATAAATATATTCAGTGAGATCCACAACCATCTCTAATTTCAGTTGTCAGTGTGTTTTTTGATTTTGGTTTTACTTTATTGTAGAATAGTAAAGATGTTGAATTCTATTCTGGAAATTAGACCAAGAGAGGCAGAATTTGCTCTTTTCTTTTGAGAGCTATTACATATTATTGTGTTCCTTGGATAGTGTAATTACTTCCATGATAACAGAAGACGGAACAGTCACAGGTGTTGAGCTTTGCACTGCAAACTGTGGGTGAAACCGTCATTAAAAGCTTTGTTCTCACTGTCGCCAGAAATAGGCATCAATGTGCTTTAACAGTTGCCGACACTTTAGTGTATTCATAGAGTGAGACTCTCACAAATATCTGGCAACAACCCGGAGGAGACTGCCCATTTTAGAATACCACTTTCATCAAGCCTTTCTCTCCCTTATCCACAGACCTCACAGGAGCAGCAGGTGTGAAGAACCACAGGAGCTGTTCTTGAAAGACACACCTAGTGATGAGTCTTCACTGTGAGAAGTCTCCTCTGAACACGCACTCTCTATGTATGATGTGCTGAGAAGAGAATGGCCCCCCTCTGTCCCCTTCAGCACAGCTGACAGTGATCATACCCACCTTAACAACTGTCAGAGAGATGCAGTAGAGTCAAGCATGACTCATAGTCTTGACCTAAGAAAGTAATGGACAGAGCTTTAATTAGAGGGGAAGCAGATTTTAAGGAAAGGGGATGAAGGATGTCAGAAAAGGAGTTTTATTTTTATGTTTGAAGCCTCTATTAGGCATCCACATGGAGCTGTCAACTGCATAGTTCAATATGAGAACCTTGAGTTCCTAGGAAAAGTCAGGGCTGATGATATATGTGTGATTTTTTTTTTTGGTCTGATTCTTTTCTATTTGCCTATTCTTCCTTTTTGAAATGATAATTTCTACCCTGTGTCCTTGTATATTAGAGAGATTTAACTGTAATTTTATTTTCAATGTAGCTGATAGCTAAGAGTTTGCCTTGAGTCTCAGAAACTTTGGACTTGAACTTTTCAACAGTGAGCATTGGAACTGTTAATATATTGGTGACTCAGAGATAGGCTCAATGCACTATGCATAATGAGATGAACAGGAGTCTTTTGGTGTCTGGGGGCTTAGATCTAAAATGTCCCCTAAAATTCATGTGTTTGGAGGCACAGCCTGGTTGGAAGAAGCTGGTCACTCGGGGATGGGTGACTAAAAGTTGTATTCTTGTCCCAGGTACCCTTCTATCTCTGCTTCCTGGCAGCTATATGGTGAGCAACTTTTCTCTGTCATACCTTTTTAGTATGCTATTTCTGCTTTGTGGTCAGCCATAGATGCATCCCACCTAAACTGAGACCCAAATAACCCTCTCTCCCCTCCTTTAAGTTGAAGGTATCAGGTACTTTGCCAGAAACGGACTAATACAACACAGAATAGACTGCTTTGCTGGTAAAATGTTAGTATCAGTCAGAAATGTCAGATGAATAACCTTGATTAAAGTATTCAAAATGCTAGTTACTCTGTGATAGGCTTAGTTTTTATTTTTTCTTATTTGAGGGGTATATGATCAATGTAAATTTTTGTGTAATTGGAGCTTTGAAAAAAATAATATCTTAGCACAAAAATGCAATTTTGATATTTTGCAGCTGAGATCTGGAAAGATACAGTAATTAATGTCTATGGCAGATCAGAGAGTGAAATCTATTCTGGTGGTTTTATTTACTGTGGAACCCTCTGATGCAGATTAAAGACAGTGAAGAACTGAAATTTACTAAATGCATTCCTTACACTATAAGTATTTATTCCATTGCTTGGTATGACCTGGATCTTCAGTTAGTTAATTACAAAGCCAAACTATGCCAGATGAAAATATATAGTTAGCAAGTTTCAAAATATTAAAAACATATGTATAATTAAATCAGCATCAGCAACAGCATCATAACATCTTTACAAAATAAATATTAAATAAATGCCCATCTCATTTACATAGGGATGATTGTAAAAATTAAGTATGTCATGTAATAAATAACAAAAAAGGAAAATTTTCATATTCTTACCAGATAAACACAGAAAAACATACTTATCTGTTAAGTTGTTTCAAAGGGTCTTCCTCTAAGTATTTAGTCTGTTGAGGAATCACAATATCATGGATAATAAAAGTTCTTCATCCTTCGACTTAGGGAAATTATTTTAAGTACAATTGATCATGGCAAATGATGCGTTCCATAACCAGCTTTGATAAGAAAGTTCCATTTTCATAAACAATGTACCATAAATATGTATAAAAACAAGTTTAAATGCAGAGGAAAATATTTTTTAAAAGTTTTAAACAAGCAACTAGCCAGCAAATACAAAAAAAAATTAACTGAAGGTAGGAACTCTGGGATATAGATACATGTCAAAGCTACCTTTCTCTCTGATAGTTTCCACTCAACGTTGGAGGTCTTAGGCTTCTATTTCAAAGGATATAAGAGTTTGAGAAAAAGGAAATAAAGCTTGAGAGTCTACTCAAATTAAGTATTCTAATAAAACACACAGATAAATTTGGCCTGCTAAAGGATTACACCATCTGAACAGGGTAAATAAGAAATAAACTTATGCAGAAAAAGACAGCACAGAAATTTATTTGTCTTTAAATTGGTGTTGGATAGTCAGGAATAGAGTATTCCTTGATGCTAGAAGAGAACAACAGAAAATGGAGACACGGTAATTTGTGAAGAGACAATAATCTAGAATTTTCCACAATTATTAAAAAGCATTAAACCAAAGACCTCAAGCAAATTAAAAAGTTTATACTTACAAATATTATGAAGAAACTATAGAACATAAAAAACAGGAGATCTTAAATCAGTGGAGAAATTATCTGCAATGAAAATTGCAGTAATTGTGACAATGAACTTCACAATAAACAATAAGAAAAAGGAAAGGGTAGTAAAATCTTCCATGAGTTTAGACATTCAATCACTTAGAAGTCTATAATGACACGTTCTTTCAAGTTGAACTTTCTCACATGAGTTACAGTGATGGTATCTCTCAAAATTAGAATTAGAAAGGTATATACAATTAAAATAATAGTTTACTACATACAAACAACCTCTAAAAAATTAAAATGTGAATTTCAATCAGAAACAAAATTATCTTAGATGTTTTATCAGGATTCTCCAGAGTGACAGAATCAATGGGATATATTAATAAAAAGAAAGCAATAAATATGTGAGAGAAGACTTAGAGAAATTGGTTTGTGCACTTATAGAAGACAGGAAGTTTCACGTACAGTCCATCTGAAAGCAGGACACCCAGGGATGGCAGTAATGTGGCTTAATTCAAGTCTGGAGACCTCAGAACTAAGAAAGATGATGGTGTAATTTTCATTTTGAATGGATTTTTTTTTTTTTTTTTTTTTTTTTTTTTTTTGGAGGTCGGGTCTCACTATGCAATTCAGGCTAGCCATGAGCTCACTTTGTAACCCAGGCTGGTCTCGAACTCACAATGATCCTCCTGCCTCAGCCTCTCGAGTGCTGGGATTACAGGCATACACCACCATGCCCAGTTATAATTTTCATTGTGTGGCCAAAGAGTTGAAATTCTGTGAGTGCAACACTGATACAAACCCAGAGACCAAAGACCAAAATCCCTGGAGTTCTGATGGTCAAAAGCAAATGAAGTAGTGTTTCTCAGCTATGGGGGTGGGATAGGGAGGGAGATACTGAGTTCAACACTTCCACACTCAGTCATCTTATATGCCAATTTCCTCTGGAAACACCCTCACAAATACATCTATAAGTAGTGTTTTACTAGCTACTTAGATATTCCTTCATACAGTCAAATTGATACCTTGATACCTAACACTAAACCATCACTATCATCTATCTATCTATCTATCTATCTATCTATCTATTCATCTATCTACCTATCATCTATCTACCACAGCTTTTTGTCAGATGGCTTTAATCCTCTGTGAAAAGTAGGAAGCAAAGTCATTTACTAAGAAGGAAAGGAAAACCAGGAGTCATAGTTTTATGGCTTATATAAAAATTTGAGATTATCACTGCAGAAGAGATACTGAGCTGACAAGAGAATATATTTGAATGGAATTGGCTCAACTGTTTATTGGTATAAATTTATTTTTAACATAATTTTTAAAAATAATATCTTGTTTATAATGAAACATATGCCACCTTCCATTCACTTTCTTCTGTGTCATTTCAGGCTATGTTTAAGTTCAAGTATGAAATAGATTCATGACTCTGGATTCTACACGCATCCTATTAATGCGTATGTATATGCAGGGAATCAATAGATATAGGTCAGAAAATAGATACATGATGAATGAATGCATGAAAATTGAAATCACGTTGCATTAAATGCAAAATTCATCTGCAAGCTTACTGACTACCATAAATAGCTCAAGATTAGGCCAACCTTGCTGCAAATTTCTTTCAAATATCTTGTCTTCATTAAAAGGAAATTATTCAGTTATAATGTATAAATTTAACTGAGGAAATATTAGATAAATTGTAGATAACATTTAAAAACTCTATCAGAGAGACAAGGATGCCAAGACTCTTAGATGGATAATCTCTTTCAAGATAGGTACAGTTGAGAAAATTCTTTCATCTCTGGAGAAAGAGAAGTGGGAGCTGAAGAACATGTATGGCCAATTTGCAGCAACCTGGAGAAACCAGCTGACACACTGAGATGATGTTGAGGATTAGAATCCAGAGAAGCCCTGGACAGAACGAGCTCTCACTGCCCAGATTGCTCAAAGGGGTTTACTCAGTGAGGGCTGTGTGCAGAAACTCACAGAGCAAAGAGGAATATTCAAAAGCTGGTAAAGCCAGTTGTCCCGGGGCCTGAGAACAGTTATGCATATATTTGCCCAAGTCTCAAATCAGTAATATGTCAGTAGTTCAAATATGCCTGTAATGGGGCTATTTCTACTAAGAAATCAGTACCTGCTGTAAATCAGACTTTCTTTATAGTGTGGTCCATTAAGCACTTACCAGCATACAGCTAGCAGAATGCTGCACATTAGGCAGAAAAGCTGATTGAATAAGTATAGTCTCAGAGTGTTTAAAATCTATGCCCTACTGGAGGAGCAATTTAAATTTGCCTTGAAGGCGTTTGAAGCTAGGAGACATCTGAAATTAAGTAGAGCTTCATTCCAGTTCTGACCTAGATTAGTTCATAATTAGAAAAATCATCTCCTAATCTCTGATAGAGGAAACAGTATGTGCCTTCTGAAACTATATAGCATCTATTTCAGTTTCCACATTTTTATACACAATATCTGACATATCATAAAAATTAATATATAGGCAAAAGCAGAAACATGTCTTTATAAAAAAAGCAAACCTGTTCTTTTCTTTTATAAAAAAAAGCAAACCTGTAACAGGACACCCACAAGATCAAGAAATTTAAAAACAAGGAGATATAATTATTTTATATTCATTTCTGAAATAAGGTAAGTAGACACAAACAATGGAAGAGGAAGATGAAAAGTCTCAGCGGAAAAATGAAAAATCTAAACAGAAAGCAAATAGAAATTTCTGGAAAAGAAAAATATATAAAATTTGAGAATTCATTTGATGAGATCAACAGCAGAGGGAACATAGCAGAAGAAATGAGCAGTAAACTCAAAGAGGTAAACAGAAATTATTTACAAAAGCATCTAGACGTGATATTTACACACACACACATGCTTTATACATGCACAAACACATGCAAACACACGTATATAGACACAATGAAAAAGAAAGGGAGGAGGGCAAATAAAACATATGAATAGGTTATGTTGATGAATTTTTCAAAATTAGTAAGACATTATCCATAGAGTGAAAAAAAGAAGGAGAAGAAGAAGGAGCAATTGGAGAGAGAGAGTAAAGTGGTGAGGGAGAGAAGGAAGGAGAGAATAAAGAAGAAGAGGAACAACCTAAAATCGCTCTAAGGGCACTTGTAGTCATTACAGTGGTCATCTAAAGAGGAGGAGGAGAAGGAACAGAAACGGGGTGGAGAAGGAGAGGGAGAGAGGAAGGGGGGAGGAAGACAGCAAGGGAGAGGAGGAGGAGGAGAGGGAGGAGGAGGGGGGGAGAGAGGGGGAGGAGGGGAGGGAGGGGGAGGAGGAAGAGAAGGAGGAAATATACCTAGGAACATTATAATCAAATTTCTGAAAAACCAAAAGTAAAAAACAGTCTCTAACTTGAACTTTTGATAGACAATAATATCACTGTTCTAATTAACTCTGAGATGAATATCTTATTAAAGTGAAAAGTTACAGACATGTATTCCAAAAGAAAAGTGGTAAGAATTGTTAACTCTCCATTGACTAGTGAATCATAGTGATCCTCTGAGATTCCCAGGTAATTAGCATCAATTTTAGAGGCACTGGCAAATTTAAATATATGTGTATGGAGATTATATATATATATATATATATTCACATATACAATATTTATTTCATATGTAATATTATTTTCACACATGTATTTCATATATATACATATATAGAAATGTAATTTTCTTTAAAAGATCACCAAATATTTAAGGAAAAAAGTAACTGGATTTGGAGTATATAACACTGAGAAGTATAATATGTGACAATAATAACAGAAAGAGCTGGAAAGAAAACAAAAAATTATAATTACATTGTTTTAAGTTTCTCCCTTTGTGAAAAGATAATTCAATGTAGGATACTATAAGAATGTATATTATAATCTTTGAACTTTGAAATAAAAATAATCCAACGCATAGAGTGAAAAGGCTACTATATTTAAGAAAACTAATCAAATATAAGGTGGGAAATGAGAATGGGACAAACTGATAAATAGATGAAAAACAAGTAGTAGCACAGTGAATTTAATCCTGCATGCATGAACAATGGCTAAATACACCCCTTACACTATCTTCTAGGCCTGCTTTCTGCCATTCAGTTACTTTCTCCATTTGTAAAAGTCACTTAAAATCTTCGTTGTTTTTCATATGGGCAACACTAAAGTTTCTTTCAAGAAGAGAAGTACTGTGCTGATAAACAATCTGATCCAGTGAACTGGGTCTCTAGTTTAATAACAACCTCTAAAGCATCTTCCACTTGTATTGAGAAAACTATCAAACTATATCAAATAGAAATTGAGACCTTTATGAAGACACGCATAAAGAAATATCTAATATTTTACACTGGCAGTATTATAAAGATTGGGCAGTTATTTTTTTACACTATTTTTATTGAATTATCCACGAAAAGTTCTATTAGCAGTTTCTTTCTTTCTTCTATAAATTTTGGAATGATTCTTCGGTGTTCAGGACAAGAGTAGAGGCATATGTTTGTCTACCTTTATTCCCAGCATATTATTTTCAGCTCATTTTAGTCATCTTCAAGTGAAAGTCAGCAGTTTCCATTCTTTTTTCCCATGGATGATTATGATGGCCATCAAAAGCACAAAAGGTCCTCATTCTTCACAGGAAATATGTTGGGGAAATCTTGTCTGTAATTCAAACTTATTGGTAAAGAAAATCATATCCTCACTGTTTTAAATAACCCTGAGATTGATCTTTTATGAAATGAAGAATTCTTTTAAACTGAAAAGGTAGACATGTTTCCCAGGTAACTTCAGCCATGGTGTGGCAGAGAGCCAGTGCACAGGTATTGTCACAGGATAGCAATTTTCTTCCTGTAGTTGTACCAGTGGAACTCCCCAACTGTTTGTTAATACTTCGTGGTGTGTGTTGTGGATGAGCTCATCCGTACAGATTCTCCTTCATACAGAATCTACCATTTTTGTCTTTTTACTTCTCCCTGAGATACCATTGATGTCTGAAGGATAAGGTCCTGTCCTCCTTTAATCCTGATAGTAGCTGGTTCAGTTGACAATGCAAACTATCATGTCTATCTTGCATTTGAATACTCAGGGCCAGAATCTCAAATAAAGTTTTCTCCCATCTGGGCTAAATTCTTAACAGCTGCTGCAAAGTAACGTTGCCTTGGATCCATGATCTTTTGATAACATTAACACACAAAAGAGCTTTTAGCTTTGTTCTAAATTCAAAGTTTCCTTCACTTTAAGACAAGAGTCCAGATCCTTTTGGGATGGGAGTTGCTAACTGTAGAGAGTTGGTTTCATGACCCACTATAGATGCTAAAATCTATGGATGTTTAAGTCCCTTATATAAAATAATGTAGTATTTGCATATAACTTATGTACAACCTCCCATACACTTTAAATCATCCCTCTATATTATGTATAGTACCTAATGTATGTAAATTCTATATAAATGCTACTTAAGTAGTTATTACACTATATTGTTCAAGAATAAATGTCTGTATATTCAGTACAAACGCAATACTTTTCCAAGTAGTTTTTGAGATTGGTTGAATCTACGAATACAGAACTCATAGCTACAGAAGGACAACTGTATGCATATATATTATGTTTATATAGATAGAAATATATGTATATAATTTACTTTCAAATAAAGTAATGAATATATGAATATATGAGTATGTATAAAAAGACTGAAATAGTACATGCATAATAACATGTTAATTATGAGTGCAAGAGGAAAGGATACACGTGTTCATTGTGTTTTATAAAATTTCCTTACAGATTTTCATAATTAAATGTAGTAACAGAGAAGATGGATACTGCTGAACGTGAGGATAAGGACAGCAAGAGGGAGGGCTTGGGTGTAATTTACTGGGAGGGTGCTTGACTCACGTGCTCAAGGGCCTGAGTTTGAGCCTTAGTATCTCAAAAAGTAAAAACAAGGAAAAAAGCAAGGGAGCACACGGAGCAGTCAGCTAGGAAGTTGTCGCGCAGTAGTTTGGGTATTTCCCGGTGCATAATCTCTGGGGTTGGCAGAGGAAAGAACTGGTACATTTGATCACTGTTTGGGTTGCACACTTGGGCTGCTGAACAGAGTGAATTAGAGATGATTATCTGGAATAGTACTTGGCTTCCAGTAGACACTCGGTTGTCTCTTTTTATTTTTTTGAAAAGAATGGATTGGAACATGAGCTTGAGTAAGAGAGAAGCCTTTTGGATCCTTCATTTCAGCAACTGAGCATATATTAATACCATGAATTAAAATGTAAAAGAGAAGAAATAGGACATTTTGAAAGAATACTTTGGACGAGTTGAGTTTGAGGTTTCTTATAGATCATCAAAATATAAGCTTTGGGTAGGTAGTTATATGGAGAACTCAGGAACAGTTGATTTCAGAATTGTTGGCCAATGGAGTAACTGAAATAATTACATCAGAAACATTGTCAAGGAAGAGATTCTAGAATCAAAGTAAACTTGATTCAGTATAAATTCCTGAGATAATAATATTGAGTATATGGGTGGAGAAGGGAAAAGCCAGCAAAGAAGTCTGACGAGAAAATGAGAGAAAAACCAAAGGAGAGCAAAAATAAGAAAATCAAAGGCAGAGTATTTTATGAGGGAGGTAGTGCTCAAGAAAGGCCAAGCAAGATGAGATTGGAAGGTGAATGTTAAGAGCTTTTGTTGGCCTGAGAGAGCAATTTGAAAGAGCATTGAAGGCCGACCTGCACTACAGCGGACTGCAAAGCTGAATGACAGAGGAATGAGGAAATGGGAAGAGTGAGTGAGGCACCTCCTTTAAGGAATCAATGTGGAAAAGGAAAGAGGAGAGATGAGGACTTGCTGGCTGTTACTTGAAGAGATAGGATTTATTTTTAAAGGTAAAAGACATTTTGATATAGGGGAATGAAACTCCCCACCTGCTAGATGTCCTAAACACCAATTTTGCATTCTCTAAAGTTGAGGAATGAATTCCAGGAACAACAGAGGTTAAGAGGAGGAAGAAATTATTGAGAGAAAGAAAGTTTCTGTCTGAGAGGGACAGAGGGGGCCTGGAAAGCGGGTTGCCCACCAACCATGCTTCTCAAGGGTGTTTTATTGAGCAAAGCCACAAGGTGAGGAGGGCTTAAGGTGGGACAGGACTATAACCAATCAATAAGATTCCAAGTATAGTTGCTTAGGTAATATTGATCCAATGGCAAATCATAGGATGGGTGTGAGGTGGTACAAAGCTGTGGTCAACCCATAAGTACACAACAAGTATAGTCACTGGAGTAACATTGATTACATGGGGATCAAATGGGGAAACAAGTCACAGAGCAAGCGCACATGGGCAGATAAGGACATTCCTGGAAGGACTCCTTAGAATATCAGTCACTGCTGTTCATCCCTAGGAGAAATAGATGGGTGAGTAGTTCTTTTTCTTGAAGCCTGGCCTTCAGTGAATAGTCCCACAGTTGTCTTCTGCACTGACCTCTCCAGGGCCCAGCCCTGTGTGCCTGCCTATGATACTTCTACCTAACTATAATAATTGGAGTATACATAAACTCAAGCTGTAAACAGTAAATTTCAAGGCAAAACTATAGTTTTAAAAAAGGAAAGAAGTAATTGCTAGTACAATGTCTCTGGGAAGACTGCAAATTTCGAGAACCAGAACAGAGTAATGGAAGGTGGGCCTTGGACACAGGGAGGGCTCCTCGATTGCCACAAGAAGGAGAGGAGTGTACAGATGTAGAGCTTGCTCACTGTATGAGTTCCACAGCAAGAAAGAAAGCAGTGCTTGGTCAGATGGCTTTAATCCTCTCTGAAAAGTAGGAGGTAAGGCCATTTACTGTCCAGGTAAAGGAAGGGCAGGAGCTGCATGGCAAGCGTAGGAAGTTTGAGATAATCATTGCAGGAGAGGTACTGAGCTAATAAGAGAAACAGCAGGATTGCTGGGCAATGTTAAAGGTGTGGTGAGGTGGAAGTCCCTTAAACAGAGTTTCATCACCCTTTTGTGCTCACAGGTACTATTCCCATGTGAGCGAGGGCAGAAAGAAACAGAAATCCAACTACTTTTGTATTTTTACCCATGACTGGTCTTGCAACTGTCAAAACTTTACAGTCATTTTGAAGATTTGTTTTCAACTGGCAGCTAAATTTAAAATAGTTTCCTTTTCTGATTATTCCTATATGCAAGTTTAGTGAAAAGTTCTGATTCTTTGTAGGTTCTGACTCTTTTGGACTTCTGCAATGACTGTTCCTGGTGTAAATATATTGGAGAGTGCACACTTGAATAGAGAAACAGTGCGAAGAGTGACTAGGACCCGAGACATGAAGATGAGACAGTGCTGGAGAGAGGACAAAGAGTAAAGCGGAGCATGTTGTACTCGATGCCAGTGGTGACTCAGAGGATTCAAGAGCCGGTTTTCATTAACGTACTGTGAATCTCAACAATGACTATGTACTGAGGATTTACTACATGGCAGATACTGTGCAAACTATTCATTATCTCATGTGATTCTCAGAATTGTTTGGGATGCAATATTGCTTCTGCTTTTAAAATTTTGGTAAGAACATGCATAACATTTCCACTAATAATCTTTACGTCACGTTACGTATGTTAACACTGCTGTGAATATTCATCTCTAGAAAATATTTACCTTTCTGAATTGAAATGTTGTACCTATTAATAATTCCACATTATTCTCATTTTTGAAGATAAGCCAGACCAGAAAAAAAGTTTTTCAAGGACACAGAACTGGCATGGGTCTTTAATTTAGGATCTGGTGCTGGGCATGGTGCCAGCCCTCTAATACCAGCACTTGGGAGGCTGAGGCAAGAGGATTTCCATGAGTTCAAGGCCAGCCTGGGCTACATAGTGAGTGTAAATCCAGCCTGAATGACATTGTAAGACCCTGTCTCAAAAATAACAAAAAACAAAAAACAAGGTCTGTCATTTATGTATCTGGAAGTACTTGAATTGAATATGAATTTCCAGACAAAATTGTCAGTTTGTACCTAAGTTCCTGTTTCCAATAACGAAGGATTGTACTGAGACAATAGGTTGGTTGGAGAGCTGGTATATCAGAGGCCTTTGTACAGTCATTTTGTAGTGTGGACTAATGAGTTCACTGTTTCACAGCCTTTCTCACTCATAATAAATACTTCCAGCTTCTGTGACTCTTTTATTTGCCAAAGAATAATTCCTTTTGATCACCATCAGTTAACTTTTTTGAATTATCTTTGAGGCTAGAATGGCTAGCTATAGAGCAACCTAATAAAAAAAAAACACTTAACTGAAACTGTAAGCTCCTCTTGAAACTGATAATTTATGAAGTAATTATAGCCTGACCATCTTTTACTCAGACTGAGCAGAGAAAATAAAACAAGAAATCCGCACTACTTTTTCTAGTGATCTTACCTTGTTTTTGTCCTTTTGTATTTTTTCCCTGCTAACTTCTTTCTGTGAAGTCACCGTACCTACCAACTGTATGTACATCAACTGGCAATACACTTTAATGTGTTGCTTGGATACAGATGTTTGGAAATATAGGAGCACAATTTACGCCTTATTCTGTTGCTAAGGAAACTGGGAAACTTTGAGATTTTCCTTTGGAAATCATCATCAAGAGCTGGAAAAATCTATTGAGAGGTTTATAAGAATAAAAATATGTATGACATGGGCCAATTGTGTTTCTATTCTGGAAAGTTAGTATTTATAAGCTTCTGTAGCTTTTTTCTGTGTGTGGAATAAATATTGCTTCTTAAGCCTTTTTTAGTAAAGTTTGATCATATGAAGTGGCATATGGGGGTGGTCAGCATATTGAATATAAACACAAAGCACACTTGTAAAACATTTCAAAAGGCAGGCTATAAATACAATCATTGGTGCTCTAAGGGATAACACTTCAAGCATTTTAGTTCTACAAACCTTCCTTTCATAATCAGCACATAGGATTTGAGAAGTTCTTTGCTTATGTGAAATCTACTGGAAAATCATCTCCAGGAAAAACAAGCAAGAAGGTAATTTGCAGAATCTATTTTGTTTCTCCAGCTAAAAGGAAATATTATTATGCCACTCTGAGATTTCGTCAAGTGAAACCCTGACAAGCATTCTCAATATTATTGAGGCAGACAGCATGAGTGCTTAAGTTTAGTACACCAGGAAATTCTCCCTCTGCCCTGGCCGACTGACTGGACCTCTTAAGGGGAATATATGATTGTGTGCCAACACATAGCTGCTCATGAAAAAGAATGTCCTCTTCCAGACTGTGCTTTAATAAAGCTCAGTATTCTTGTCATAGATCATCATCTTCTAGAAACTGCTCAGCTCGACTGTAGGAAGTACCTTGTCTCCTGTCTCTATACACAGAGCCCAGATAGTGCTAAAAAGGGAAATGGAACATATGGTAATAAACTCTCTGAAGCTTTGATGCCAGGTTGTAATCAGCAACTGGGGTAAGAGAGACACAGGCAACCATGAACTCTCCCCCTAGGGCCTCATTAACAAGGCCAACTGTGCTGCAGTGGAGGAAAACATTGTCACATACTGGAGGAAGATTGCATCCTTTTGAGGTGAACCCTAGATTTTCCTTTGGCTCAAAGGATGAGGGATTGAAGGAAAGAAAGCTTCATTAGACAAAAGCTGGATGAAACCTGCTGCCTTAGTGGCCCCTTTACCAACAGTGTCTGTTCACTTGGAAATAATATACATTGATGAGCTTTAGATCATTCACCTATCCTGAATGTTGATGTAGAGGACTGAACCATAAGGAATCTGAAGACTCACTCTGGCTACTACTCACTGTAACCATGTGGTGGTGAGAGGTCCCTTTACTTCAGCTTTTCCATAAGCGGAAAAGTGTGGGACGTTGGGGGTGAGTATGTCTGGCTAGTGTTCTCGAGAGTCCTCCTTTAACACCCCTGTTCTCCCCCTCCATGCAAAGGCACTGGATTGCAGACATTTTTTCTGTAGGAATGAGAAGACAAAAGGATGATTGTATGGATAGTGCCAAGACAGTATTTCTTTTCTTCCCTTTAAATTTCAAGAGGCTGTCTTGCACATAAGTTGTTCTGAGGGGGACAGGCATTATTTGTGTACGTTCTGCCACTTCATGTTCCTCTTCCTTCTAATCTTTTAACTTAGTAGAGATAACTTTCAAAATTACTATGTCTTTACAATGTGACTCTCCAGAACTCATCGCCTACCTCTTCACTCCTTGTTCACTGCTACAGCCCTAGGAGCCTCCTCGCAGTTCTGGAGTGTGAATGGTACGTTCCACAGAGCCTCTGTGTCTGCGTCTACCCAACCACCACGGCTGGCTCCCTCTTCCTCAGGTTTCACATTAATGGCTCCTTTTTAGTCAGGCTTCTCTTGACTACACTATTTCCTACTACACATACCTTCCTCTTACACAACCACTGAAGTTCCCTAAATTTGTCTCACTCAATGTATTGTACTTTGAACTTTTGTTCCCCAAAAGATATGGTCAAATCTCAACCCATAGTGTCTACAAGTATGATTTTATTTGGAAATAGTGGCTTTGCAGATATAATAAGATCAAGATCAAATTATTAGAATGGGCTTTACTCTAATATGGCTTGTGTCTTTAGAAGAGAAACAAACGAGGCGAAGACAAAGATACACGAGAAAACATATGTGATGGCAGAAGCTGAGATTGAAGTGATGCAAGCAGCAAGCCAAGAAATCTCAAAGATTTACCAGCACCACTAGAAGATATACAAAGCAGTAGGAAGGATTCTACTTAGAGTTCTAGGGGGAGCATGGACAAGCTGGATGGTTGATTTTGGACTTTCAGCCTCAACATTGTGAAAGAATAAACTTTTGTTATTTGGAGCTACCCAGTGTTTAGTACTTTGAAAAAAGCTAGTACAGTATTATCACGCTATCCAATCTATCACACTTTTTATCTATCTATTGTGTTTATTGTCTGTCTCCCTGACATATAACTCTGGATCCTTCTCCCACATTGGCATGAATTATTCTGGGGGTTACCCAGTAATGTTTGCCTAAAGACCAAGCGGGCCTAATGCTTCATTGGTGACCTTGCAAAGAAATCTCACAAATATAAAGTGGAAATTCTAGCTCTTTTCCAAGGACAGTGGGAGAGTAAACTGAGATTATAGCACCTGGAACACTATACAGGAAGTCATCCATTTGTGCTCTGCCTAAAGCTGATCATTTACCTAGACCAAATAATGAAAGTTTAGGAAAGTGCATTTAAATTAGATGATAAAAATACTGATTGATGAATTAGACATAGAAAGGGTACGCACCACAGAGAAACCAAGGGAGTTATAATGATATCTTGTCAGAAATTTACTTATCTTTAATTTGCCTCATTCTGTCAGTTCTAATAGCTTTTATTTTTTTTTCAAAGTGTCTCAATAACCCTATACCTGAAAGGGAAATGTGTTATATTTGTAACACAATATTGTATCCACTATTGAATTCTGAAGCTAAACATATTAGAAAAGCAATGCACATTGTGCAGAACATTCTCTAGATTGCTTTAGAGCTTTTAAATGACACCAAAAACAAATGTCCATCATCCTAGAAATACCCTTTATCTTGTTTCTGATCTGTAAATATAAACGGAAAGTGTTAGGAGGAGAAAAGGTGAGGAACACAAAAGGTAAGAAAATGAAGACTCCTATGACAATATAGTGTAATGGCTGGGAGAGAAAGCTTTGGAGTAGAATTGAACTTAAATTAGATTCTAAAACAGTTACTATGGATGGTCACTAATCATAAATCCTAAATTCTCCTGCAATAATAAATGTCTCATTGTGTGGTTGTGGAGTATAAATGAAATACCCATGGAAAATAGCTCAGCATATAGCAAGTGGTGCACACTGTTAGTATGTCTTCTAAATCAGCCTTGTTTTTTGAACTTCGAGACTTATTTTAACATATTGTCAAAGAAAATCTAGTGAAAGACTCAGCTCACTGCTGTAGAGCTGCTCAGAATCTCCTTTGAGGCAACGATCTGAGTGTGCCATTGACAGTAACTATTATCATGGGAATAGAATCATTCACAGCCTTTCTGCTTAAGGACTGTATCTCTTCTCATCATTATCCTTTTCGTCCTACTGATGATTAATAATCTAACGATCCTTTCACCGAAATAGCTCCTTTGATGATGGGATTTTCAAGGTGTTTTCCAGTCATTTATTAATTAGGCCGATTCACTCATTTTTCCACAACCTGAGAAATTTCTAAATTTCAGATGAATAGAGGATTTTCTATTTGAGACAGTGGTATTTTCTAGAGGTGATAGAAAGGCAGCATCACAAATTTCAATGCACCATGTTGAGGAGTGAAAAGGTTAGTTCAAGGATTAAATTTATAACTTTTGCTTTGCAGATTCTGTTTCATTGCACTTTCCCTTGAAATACTTTTACAGAATGCCCGAATAGGTTCATGACATGAAAACAAGGCTGCCTTAGAAGTGTAAACTCCCTATTTTAATTATTTTCCTCTATCAGGTATTATAAATTCCCTAGCATTACTTTCACCTCTTTTATTTCATATCATGATAAACAGTTATTCAGTGTTCAATTTTCCCCTTAGCTAGGTGAGACTATTAGATAACTCAGTTTAAGGCTCCCTGGCTAAAGGAAAACATCTACTTGGAAATGAACCAGAAACTTGATAGGATCTGAGCTTTATTTGGCAATCTGAGCAGGGAGCTTGGCTGTTAACAACTGAAATAAGTTTTATTTAAAAATTTTTGTTATATCATGACAAAGAGTAGGACAAAGTGGATCTAGATATTATATGCTAGGTGCTTATTATATGCTAGGCTTTCCTGCTGAGAGGGTCTTAGAATCTGAGTTTATCTTTATGGAAAATGGTGAGAAAAGAAATATATTGTTTGCTTTGGCTTAGAATATTTAAGAAAGTAGATTCTTTTAAAATTACTATATATGTGCAATACATAATGAACACATTCATCATGGTGAGTTGGGACATATACAACTTGCACCTTGATCCTTTTTCTTTCCCCTTCCTCTCCCCTCCTCTCCCCTATCCCTAGATCCCTTTCCCATTTCCACAAAGTCTATCTTCCTGTGTCATATCATCTTTGCTTTATTTTGTTCTTTAAATTGTTCATACTTAGGAATTTGTGTATGAGATACATTTAATAGTTAAGTTGTGCCCAGTTTTTTTCACTTAGCATTGTAGACTCAAGGCTGAGCATCCTTTTTTGAGGCACATACATATCTGCTGGGGTACTTACTCAGACATGGTTCATTGTGATCTCCTCAGGTGTGGTTTGCTTATGAGTGAGGTTTTGAGGCAATGACTGTCTTCAACATTCCATGCTTTCCCTATTAGAAAATATCTTATTGACATATTTAGTATACAATATAGTAGATGTAGCTCTGATATGGTCTACTATTGGCAAAGACTACATTTAATGATATCGATAATTGACAGTGAGTTTCTGTGTTTTCTCAAATCTGATCACCAAAAATAAAGACCCAAACCTTGCTATCTGCCTCTATTTTAATGGCTTTCAGCCAACAGCATGGAAGATATCCAGAAGAACATTGAGAAAATGAAAATATACTCACAGAATGAGAGGACCATGATTACAAATTCTAATTATGGCTTTCTATACTATTTGTTGGCAATGTGACATTAAACCATTTACATAACTTCACAGACCTCCAATTCTTCATCTTAAAATTGATATTTTCAATGTATCTATCCAAAGGGTGATTATTAAGATTAATGAGCTGATTCTGTGTCTACCCATGTTCTCTTAAATCTAATTCAACACAGTAGTCATCATGGTGGCAGTGCTGTTAGGTCAGGCCATGTCACTCTGTGGCTAGAATACTAGAGTGAGTCTCCGTGTCACTCAGAGTAAGCCAAGGTCTGCAAGGTACCCATTGGCTGTGTGTGATCTGACACCCTACACCCTCCTCTTCGCATTTGCAGTACTGTTTTTCAGTGTCCCTGGAATATTTGTGCCTCAAGGCTTTTGCATTGCAGGTTCTTCTGCCCTTTTGTCTCACCTATCTGTATGTTTCTCTCTGTACCTGCTTTAAAGCTTTATCATAGATGCTACCTTCCAAGCTGACTTTATTCATCTTAATTAAAATAGAACATTACCTTCCCAAGATTCTCTATCCCCCTAGGACTGTGATGAATTTTTGATAGCACTTACTACCTTATAATATATTATGTATTTACTTACATATTATGTTTTTGTCCACAGTCCCTTGTGAGAATTTAAATTTTAATAAAACCTGGAACGGTGCCTAGAATGGTGCCCAGCATAGAGAAGGCATTTAATAATACTTTTGTATAAATGAATGAATCCATTAAAAGCACTTTTCATAGCACTAGCAAATAGTACTACAGTTGCTATTTTAAGGACTTCAGATTAGTTAAAATTTGGAACTACATATGGTGTTTTGTGTTTCTGTCATAATGAATAGGAAGAGAACAAATTTATCAGGCACAAAATTAGGAAAAGTTCATGATACTTAGCAATTGATCATATTTTGTCCTGTCTCTAAATATAGAAGGTGGAAGGCAGGGGCATATTTTTCAATTTTTTTAAAAAAGAAAAAGGCTTTTAATACAGTGCATCAACCTGATCATGCAGTTAGATTTTTGGATAGGAATTTAGATATTTTTATATTAACATTTTTAAAAGTATTTGTTAACTGTATGATATCAGGCAAGTCATTAACATCCCTGGACATACTTGTTCATCCTCAACAATGTCTCAAAGGTGACTTGGGATTGAGTTCCTACCTAAAGCACAGTGTTGGCTATAGTCCCTTGATCTTCATGTAGACCCACTCCAAACAGGTGTAAGATGTAGAGAAATAAACAAGGACAAAGTACCAGGTAAGCCACCTTCACTAAGTCAATGTTTGGTTCAGCTAAATTTCCTTCAACCCTCTGTAAACTTGTTACAATAGTTTTGTGTTTTGTTTTACTTTCTGTTAGTTTTCTCTGCCTTCATCATGCTTTTCTTTTCCCTATTTCTCCTTCCCAAGGTATTATATATGTTCTGCATCCACTGCTCTGATCTTTGAGGATCTTACTCATATATTCTCCCAAGGTAGGGAACTAGACACCCACATGTAGCCTTAAATATTTTCCTTACAGGTATAAAATGACAATATGAATAATCAAATAATCTTGAGAACTTAGATGAAATAGAAAAAAAGTTTTTAAAAGCACAACTTATCAATCAAAATTGATACAAAGTAATACACTTATATCTGCCAAAGAAACTGAATTCATAAAATCCTTCCATAAATACAACCTCAGGCCTAAATTATTTCACCACTTAATTTCTCCAAATTCAAGGAGGGAAATACCACTGTGTTTCCACAGTTTCATAGATGAAGTAAAAAGAAAACAGCACTTCCTTGCTTTATTTTAAGTAGTCACCATAATCTTGATATTGAAACTTGATAGGGATATTACAGGAAAAATGTCATTTCTTTATTTCTCATGAACATAGGCTCAAAATTCTTAAACACAGTGTAAGCAATCAAAACGTAACAATGTAGCAGTACAGCTTTCCCAGCTATCCTCCTATATACATATATATTTCCATTCCTTCTTCCTTTCTTTCTTTTTCTCCTTTCCTTCATCCCAGTTGTTCCTTCCTTTGAGCAACTTCTTTCCCTTTCATAATATCTATTGAAACTTCTAGTCAGTGGAAGAAAATGTAATAAAAACTGTCTCGATATTAAGGAATATACATATATATTTTTCCCTTCTTTTTTTCTTTCTTTTCTCCTTCCCTCATCCCAGTTGTTCCTTCCCTTTGAGCAGGTTCTTTCCCTTTCACAGTTTAGTGAAATTCTGTATCATTTCTAATGTTTTTTAAATTGTTTTTTATTCTCTTTAAAACAAAAAAGTGAAAAAAGCTATTAAGGAATAAAGTAAATGAATCTGCTTTTATGTAAAAATGATAGAATGATGTACATAAGAAATCCAAAAGAAGTTATCAACTATTAGAATAAATAAGTTAGCAAAAAAGGTCAACCAGAAAAAATACTTTATTTCTGTATGCCAGCCAAAAATAAGAAAAGAAAATTAGATACAAAACAAAACATCATCCAAAACTTATGTATTTGTGGCTTTAACTTGAAACATTCTGTATAAGACATTTATAATTAAAATGATAAAATGTTGCTAGAAGAAATTAAAATAAAACTATAATGAAATGGAAAGATCTACCATGCTTGTGAATTAGAAGACTCAATATTTTTTAGATGTCATATTCCCCAAATTGATCTATAAATTTAGTGTAACTCCAGTCATAATTCTACCAGGTTTGCATAGAAATTGACAAGCACAGGGGCTGGGGATTTAGCTCAGCGGCAAAAGCGCCTGCCTGGCAAGCGCAAGGTCGTGAGTTCAGTTCCCGGTACCGGAGAAAAACCAAAAAAAAAAAAAAAAAAAGAAATTGACAAGCACAGCCTGAAATTTATGGAAATGAAAGAAACTGAAATATTTTTAGATAATACTGAAGAACTTAGCTGATGCACTTACATATCAGATTTCAAGACTTACTCTTAAGCACCAGTAATTAAGACACTGTGTTAATATGCAAGGTGTCTTGGTTACTTTTCTCCTGTTGCTGAGACAAAATGCCTGACACCCACAATTAAAGAAGGAAAGGTTTATTTAGGTCGCAGTCTGTGGAGGTTTCAGTCCATACACAGCTGGCTCCAAGGCAGGTTGGCATATGGCAGAGGGTAACCCTTCATGGCAGCAGAAGATAGCAAAAGTAACAAAAGCCAAAGGGAGGAGCAGCAGCTGGAAGAGCAAAACTCTTTCCCTCCCTTACATTGTATGCAAACTATCTGCCCCAGGGCAAGTGTAGCTCTCACATCCATAATTGCAATATTGGACCATGAATCAATCATAACTCTAGAAGCCTGCCCCATGACTGCATGAGGCTTTGGGGGGACATTCAGACACAAACCACATCACAAGGAGAGACAGACAGAGCAATGGGACAAAATTAAAATTCTAGAAATAGATTCACACACACAGTCCCAGTATAAAGATGCTACTGTAATTATGTGGGACAACAGCAATATTAAATATCCATGTGGAAGAAATGAACCTTTTCATTTTATAGCATCCACTAAAATTAATTTGAGATTAACAAATGGAACATAGAGTCATATGGGAAAGACAGAACAATTAAGTTTCAAGAATATAGAACAGTATTTTTATGACCTTATGATATGCATGGATATCTATCACTTTAAAAAAGCCTCTGATAAATTGGATAATAAAAGTGAAAAGCAACACTTTAAATTTATCAAAAGGCACCAATCATTAGTAAAATAAAAAGATAAGCCATATAGTGGGAAAAGATATTCTCAATTTATACATGTGACACAGGGCTGATATTTTAAATATATAAGAAGATCATGCAAGTTAATATGAAAGAATCTATGCAAAATTTTAAATTCAGAATTTTATAAATAAAAATCCAAATAGCTAATAATTGTATCCGAATAACTAGGATATCCAAATAACTAATAACCATATAAAAAGGTATTATTTCTACTTACCAGGATAATTTAAATTAAAATCACAAAAAAAGTAACATTTTGTAGCCATGAAATTGGCAAAAAGTTAAAGAATTTTCTTCTTTTGGTACCGGTAATCAAACTCAGGACCTTACACTTGCCAGACAGGCACTGTACCGCTGAGCTGTATCCTCGGCCCAAAAACAGTTAAAGAATTTAAATTGTTAATTCTAATTTTTACTCACTGTTGATGGGAGCATAAACTGAAATGAGTATTTTCAAAAAGCTAATAGTCTCTACTAACTTGCATTTTCTATACTGGAATTTTACTCTTTCAAAAAAGAGTAGAATTGAAATGTATACCAAGAACTCCTTTGAGAATGTTAGTATAATTATTATTCATAGTAGCTAAAAACAAGAAACAGCCAAAGTATCTCTGTCAACAAAAGAATGGATTAGAAGAAAAAATGTGCATTCATACAATGGAACAGTGCAGGATGTAAAAAAGGATAGGCTACAGATACAACACCATGGATAAATCACAAAATAATTATTCTTTGAGAAACCTAAGGGAGCTGGGGATATAGCTCAGTGGCACAAGTTCCTGTCTGGCAAGTTCAAGGTCTTGAGTTCGATTCCCGATACCAAAAAAAAAAAAAAAAAAAAAAAAAAAAAAAAAAAAAAAAAAAAAAAGGAGAAACCTGAGTTTCACTTTTATTTACATGAAGTTCAAAACAGGTAACACCATCTATTTGTGACAGCAATTAGAATAACGTTGACCTTTAGGGTCACTGTGATTACTGAGAGGAAGCACAAGAGAAATTACATGGATGCTATTAATATTCCGCCTTGATTCAGAAAGCACTCGCACCTGTGCATACATGTGTACGACACATCCTGAACTCTGTGCACATTACTGAATGTATGTTTTACTTCAATTAAAAAATAAGCAATTTTAAAAATTAGATTGTAGTAAAAGTAAATAGTTTCTGTTGAAAGCATATAATCAGACAGAATAAAAGATAGGCTAAGAAGTGGAAGAACACAAATTTTAAATTCTCTCACTTCATGCAAAAATAGGCAGATAACCCAAGTTGCAGAAATTTGCTAAAATAGCAGGCAGCATGCCTTGTGGTTTGTACGGATTTAGGTTCATTAGAGGTCAGCTGACCCCTGAGCAGCAGGCTTCTGAGCTCTTGTGGGAAGCTCAGCTGATACCAAATAGGCATTAATACTGCGAAGAGAACAGAGCACCAAGCAGCCTCAGGCAACCCAGCTGAACTCTCCACAGTCCAGCACCCTGTAGCAACCAGAAAAGAGCTTTTGGCACTTAAGCTTTCCTGTGCCCCACCAGTAGATCTGCGGAGGATGCCTGTGGCATAGACTGACACAAGACATTTGCCTTTCGCCCATTATAGGGAAAAATTCCATCCTGTGCAGACCTTCTTTTTGATGATGTGATTTCAGGACATGGACAAAAAGCTACTACTTGGTAATTTGCTTAAGGATATTAGAAAACTATTTGCAATCCATTCTGGTGGAACAATATGTTCAGGAGCTGAAAGACTATTTAAACCTGATGTTTGGATTTCTTATCACATCCTCAAGCTTTGCTGTGAAAAATGGATGAAATTAACAATCAAAGAGCCCTGTCCAAATCATTACTTTCTGTTGCCCTAAGCTTGCTCAGTGTGGATGTTCGCCCAGATGTTGAGATGAACCAAGATCATCATCATCAACATCTAGTCTTTGGTGCCATAAACTATAATGACTACAATAATAGCTCTGCTTGATGTTGGACATCCCAGACTCTTTTTCAACTCAATCTGTAAATGAAGGCACATTAGTATTTGTGGTCACACACTGACTCACTCAAACCTCATAGATTCCTGTCAAAAGCAAGTCAAAAAACGATTTGTAATGACGAGACACTGTGGGGAGCAGCAGAGCATTCTGATTGTAGCTTTGTGCCTGGCATATACTCATGCTTACTAATATTCTTATAGTGCAGCTTCAACACACACCTTGTCTCATTTGGGCTGCAAAAAGTTTTGTGAAGTAGGTATCATATGCAGTGGAAGTTTACTTAAATTTATCCAGGACAGGGAGGCATTGGGATTATAGCTGAGATGCTGTAGTTGCGGCCCTCTAACTTCTGTATGGTTGGTGAGGCTGAACATTCACACATAAATGCTGCTGTTGAGCTCTGTTCTTTGCCCCTTCTGTCTCGTGTTGGCACAGAACTTGCAGTTTTTGATATTTTTCACAGGAGCTGTTTATCACATCATTCTAGGTAAGTAAAACAATGAACATGGGCCACTTGGAGATCTTGTTACTTTCCCCAAATTATTAGACATAGGTAATCAAAATAGGGAGCCTGTAAAAAAAAGTAAAGGTAGGTCCTATTTTGCTTTAGGTTTAGAAAATGTTGGAACAATTTATTAAATCATACATGCTTCTCAAGCACTTGAGAAATGATTCTATTTTTACAAGAAGTAAAACATAAGTTAATTTAAGGAGGAAGTGAGTTAAAAGAAAATTAAATTCTCTCTTTAAATCATTCAGCCTCTGAAGTGATTAATAATAGATATCATTCATGAGCTATGACTGTTTTTTATATCCTGGATCCAATTTTTCTCCACTGCTTTATTCAGACATAATTTATGTTCAGCAAAGTTCTTTTTAAATGTTCAATTCTGTTAAGTTTGGGCTAATATTTACAGCTATATTACCACCGTTGCAGTCAAGAACAAAACAGCCTCACGGTTGCCCCAAGTCCTACATGATCTGATTTACAACTTTCTATAACTACCTGAATGACATCCACAAAGAAAGATGTTAAGTAACATACATTAAATATGCGTATATTTGCTCATTATTTCTCCTAAATTCACAGATTGGGAAACTGAGGCTGCGGTGTGAATATCTGTGTCCTCCCCAGAAACTGAAATCTAATCTCCACTGTGAGTTTATTAAGATGTGGAACTTTTGGGACATGAACAGCTCATAAGGACAGAACCTTATGAACAGGATTAGTAGCTTTATAAATGTGACCCCAGGAGCTATGTTTTTCTTTTTGCCATGTAAGAAACACTAGGAAATTCCGATCTGTGAACCAGAAAGTAGGTCTTCTCCATATATCAAATCTGCCAGTGTTGTAAGGAATTCCCTACCTATAAAACTGTGAAAAGTAAATTTTTATTGTTTATAAGCTGCTAGTCTATAGTATTTTGTTATAGCAGCCCAGAGAAACTAAGATTGTAATAAATAATTTGCATAAGTGTACAGCCTGTATTGAAAAATGTCTCTCAGATCCCTAAACTCTGAGCATTGCTTGGCAATCCAGGTTACACATTGGTGGAGATCTGGATGAACAAAGGCAAACTTAGTTTATTTATGTGGAGCTGACAAAAAAACCTCCAGTGAGGGAAGTGACCCTTACTGTTTATGGACTACAGTTCCTTGATTATAAAACAGAGGTTTTGCTCCTCCTTTTCTTTGACAGTGCCAAATGATCAATACATTTTGACTTAGCCCACCATGAGACTTTCCCCCCTCTATGAATACTGCTGTGATACAGCATAATTGGTTAGAGAACATAATTTGTAGAGCAGTAGTTACTTGTAGAAATGATTAATTCTGTAATTTTATAATTCTAGAAGCAACTTGACCATAAAGTGAGGGATGCCTAGTTTTATCAATGGGCAAGCTATCCTCAATTGAAACCCTACTGAGGAAGAGATGATAATTAATCAGACAAGTAAAAATTTTCCTCTTTTAGCATCATCCATCTGTGTACATAGCAAGCACTATTATATTTCAACATGCTGGGAACATTCATCTTGATTGAATGATAGACAATAAAAACTTCCTTTTAAAGGATTGCTACTGTGAGAGCTACTCTTGTTTCCCGAAGCTGCAGAGACATGCTGAGACTTCCAGGGAAAATATAATGTGCAATAAATGGTTATAAAGTACCAAAGAGGTACAGTTCCTTCTCCATTAAAAAAACAGTAAAATTTTCCGAAAATTAGATTTCATATTATGTGTTCTTTAAACCATATAACTTTTAAATATTTTATTAGATATGCAGTAGATTGGAATGATGAAATAATTAAATGAAAAATTATACTTAGCCATTGGCTATCAATAGAAAATGAAGATAGGGAGTTTTATAAAAAAAAAAACCTTAAAATTCTAACTCATTCTACTTGCAATTAAAGCACACATTTAAGTCAGTAGGTTATTCAGCCCTGGCAGACTAGCTGATTCTATTTTTAGGTATTTAATTAACTCCAGAGGGTGAAGTCTCCTCTTATTGCTTTGTGAGTGTAATATTTATATTGATAATTATAAAAATAATTTAAAACTTTAAAAAAGACCTAACTGAATATGGTAAAGCCCATTATCTTTAAAGCCCAAATAGTCCCTATCAGGTTGCCAGAATTAAAACCATATTCAGTAACGCTTTTACACAGGAGCGTCAGTAGGGAAAAGACAGTAGAGAGGATGAAAGGAAAATGAAGCAAGATTTTTTTCTTTTGCTGTCTTTGTCAGTTGGCGGGTGGGGTGGAGGTGCCATCTAAAATGTCCATTTGTATTTTCAGTCTTGGCTGAAAGCAACATACGACTCACAGAAGGAAGCATTACATTCTTTAAAAGAAACAGATCACTGACAATTTAGTCAATCCTTTTATTATATATTTACTCATTGTATTTTTAAAAATTTCTTCGATTTTTTACACTCCTGACACTCCTACTCTTTTCACTCCCACTCCCAGAAGTGAAGAAAGATAGCTTCTTTAACAAATGATGCTGCAAAAACTGGTTATACACATACAGAAGATTGAATCTATAGCCATATCTGTCACTTTGTAACAAAATAGAATCAAAGTGCTCAAAGACATAGATATTAAAGCGGAAACACTTAATGTGCTGGAAAATAAAATAGGTTCTTGCAGATATAGGCATAGGAAAGAACTTTCTAAACAGAACCCCAATTGGACAAAATAGCATCAAGAATCAACAAGTAGGATTATAGCACACTAAAATCTTCTGCTTGGCAAAAGCAATCAGTACAGTGAAGTAATAACCTAAAGAGTGAGAAACACTTTTTGTAATCTATATTTTGGAAATAAGAAGTAATAACTAGAATATATAAAGAACTCAAAACATAGACCTCCCGAAATAAAAGACCCAATCAAAAGATGGATAACTGAAATAGACACTTCTCAGAAGTATAAATGGCCAATAAAAACACGAAAAATGCTCAACATCTGTAGATCTTACAGAAATGTAAATTAAAACAAGATTCCATTGGTACTCCATAAAAAAAATGGTTATCATCAAGAAAAAGAAATAACAAATGCTGGTGAACTGTTTACTTGTGTTTTCCAGCTTCTAGGGCAGTGGCAGTGAACCTATGGCATCCATGTTGCGGTGGGCTGTTTGTCATCACTGAAAGCTCTAAACTGTTCACCTCTGCTGTTCTAGGTGCTGTCAGTACGCCTTGGCTCATGGTTCCTTTCTGTCTTCAAAGCCATAAATTTAACATCTTTAAATTAATCAACCTTTCTCCTTTCTGCAAACTGTCGTCTTCTTTGACTCTGGTCACCCTGCCTCCTTATAAGGTTTTTATAATTATATTGATCCCACCCAGATGATTAAATCCTTTCTATCTTAAACTGCTTAACTTGTTTACATCTGTAATGGAAATCAGTATATTCACAACTTGTGAAGACTTGCACGTGGACGCCTCTGGAAGCACCATTATCTTCTCTGTGACAAATCCACTCTTCTCTATCTCTGACTGGAGAAAATGGAACTCTGTAAACTATATTTCTGTTCTATTAGATCATTCCTTGTTATATTGTGTCAATAGGAGCCATTAAAATACACAGAAAGGCAGGAAGAGGACGAAGGGGCTGGATCTCGTTAAGCTTCCTGTCCTATTGGTATTGCCCCAGCTGTTGTCTTTCCACGGGCAGCTGCAAAGCTTGCCGATGCCAGCTTTTTTCCATAGTACCAGATTGGTCACACTTACAGAATAAACCTGATCACCCTAAAACCCCTCTACGCAAGCTGGGCAATGCCTGTCCCTCAGAGATCCATATCCCCCTTCCTCAGAGCCACTGCTCCAGGAATCTGGGTTCTGAGTTAATTATTATCTGAACTTCCCTGGATTTTCTGGTGATAGCAGATCCTTGAGGTCATTACCTACTGTTCACTTGGGGATGTTTTTTCAGTTCTCCAACATTTTTAACCACTTCTCTCTATTAAAATCTCTTGGGGGAAATACTTAGTATCCTTTTTTTGATACTTCTATACCGTAATTATTCAACTCTCCCAACTAATGGGTAAAAACATTTATTAAAAAGTGATAATAACCCAAAGAGAAAGGAATATAAGATTATTAGAAAATTTAAACCAGCTTAAAGAAAACTATGCTGAAAATTGATTAAGGTTGGCCAGATTTAACTCAATATTTGTGTTCTTTTAAATATCAAAAATATAGCAGTCCACCCCAGTGAAGATCTTAATAAAATTTTAACACACACATAGTGTGCTCACTGGGAGACAGAGGGAGACAGAGACAAAGAGCGTTATAAATTATGTAGTCTTACAGTTTTTAAATAAGCTGCCCAAAGAAACTATCCATTTAGATTTTTTAGATGTGTGCTATAAATAGGGAAACAACACTGAAAATTTATGAACTAATTTGTTAACGTGTTCAAACACCCTTTAGACTATACTCTTGAGAGAGATAAATGTATTCAACATAAAATAATAATGTTTCAATCATGGAAATGTGATCTTAATCATATTTCATTCTTTTTTAATACTCTGACATTAATTAGCAATGCAGAGCCCTTTCTAAACCTCCACACCTAGTCTTGGATGAGATTATTTATCAGATAAGAATGATGCTTGTCAAGAAAGGCACTTCTCTTAATGGATTCAGTATAATTATTTTTAAAATGTCCAGATCTTCATCCCTTTCTCTCCCTATCTTTCCAACTTCCATGGCCTCTATAGCTTGTTAAGGTCGTTTGGAAACAGAAGAAAGGTGGTGTGGTACAAACCTATGAGAAATCAAAGCAATCGGGGCATAATGCATGAAAATCACAGCAGGTAGGAGGTTGATTGGGAAGGGGATTCATAGAGTAAATCAGTCACCCTAGAGGCTACTATATCTCCGAAGCAGAGTGAAAATGAACAACGGTGGTTTAAAGGGAAAACAATTCTCAAAAAAAAAAAAAATGTATGTGTGCATGTGTAGCAAAAGATGGATAATATTATTATTATTATTGTGTTCCAATCTGAGGTCATTAGAACTTTCATATCTTTCTGATACATGTGTAAAATGATACCACCTTTTCGTAAGACTGATTGGGAGCTTCCAATAAGTTAAACATGTATTTCACATATTACTCCAATTAAGAGGTGTATCACTACTAAGAAGTGAGCTTTACTCTTTTTTACAACTGATGTTTCCTTTCAACCCAGACACTTTTAAGTTCGCTATTCTTCCTTTAGAATTTAAACTCTAAGGACAAGGTCTATGTACATCAAATTTACCTCTGCATTTTGAAACCTAAATTAGTATTTGTCCCACAGAGCTTTTCCTTTCATTTTTAACTGGCATACCTAATGATCTTTTACACTGTGCAGTAATTCAGACTGTTAATGTCATGTCTATGATCAGTCAACATATTAGACAGTAGCATAACTAGTCTTATTGTAAGCCCACATTAAAATCTTCACCAGTAAGTCTCTCCCAGCGTGTGAAAATCTTCTGTGGAAACTCTAGTGCTCCGTACTTTAAGAATAAGGGTGCAACATGTGCATGACCAACGAAGCAAGAAAAATAAAGAAGCAAGGAAAAAAAGGGCCATGGTGCTATAGTTCTCTCCACATACCTGACCTTCTGTTACATTCTCTGGTTTATCACTCACCTCTCACTTGAGTTAGAAAGTCCGAATCCTTCTCTGTCCTTCATGTCCACACTGAGGTGGCTTCTTTATCCCTATGGCCATCTTCCACCTTAAAGGCAAAACTATCCTCAATTTTCTTCACAGCTATTCACTTCCTTGAAGCTTCTTCTCAGTCTCCTTAAAGACAAGATTTACCTTAAATACACCACATGCAAGGCCAGTTGGAGCAACCTCAATGTGAGGTGTTCCAAAAGAATTGCAGCTTTAGATAACCCCTTAGTGTAGTGTTACAACCACACTTCCTTCCAGAGTTTCTGCTGCAGGCCTCTGTTTCCCCCATCAGCTGTGAATCTAAAATTATTTTTAACTTTCTTCCCTCCCCTTTTTTTGATCTACCATATATCCCAAATAAAACGAAAGTTTGCCACTTGAATCTGATTTCTGCTAAAATCTTCCATATCATCAAAATATCTAAATGAAAAAAAGAAAAGCTCAGGCTTTATTGATGCAGGCAAAACATCTGAATAACTGAACAAATCACCCGTTTTAATCTGAGTGTTTTGTTAGAAGGTAGCTATAGGCAGCATTCATATAACAGAAAGTGAAGTGAAGAGGAACAAGCCAATTAGTGCTGTCAAATAAACAAGAGTCTGTTGGCACCAGATTTAGTACTTTTATCTGAATTAATCACTCCACATTTGTATAGTTGTATTCGTTGAATAATACCCAAATTTCTATTTTTTATAGATTGGCCAAAAAATTCATGATTTATTTGATAGCTATTGTGTCTCATCTTTTATCATGTTTTTCTTCTAATATTTTTTCTCTCCTTGGATTCCTTTTGCAGCCCATTGCTTATAGCACATATTATATAGGACATGAAAAATAAACTAGTACAAAAACAGCTTTTATTAATGTTAGGTACTTAATTTTAACCCTTCTTGGTCTAGAACCATTATATCACATTACTTGCTATCATTTACTCTATAAAATTTATTCACATAATTGAAAAATTATTTATGATATATTTTAGTTTCTTCTGTAACTAGTAACTATAACAATATTCTATGGTCAAAGCAGCCTATTGAACATATTAAATGTGGAAGTATAGCTCCTTCATGTGGCCTTCTTACTATGTCCAAAAGTTATTTAGTATAATTTAAGATTTTAAAGTTTTGTTTAGTTTATTAGTACATGTGAGTAGTATGTAATGTTTACACTCCTTGTGGAAAGTTGGTACAAGTACATAGCACATCTTAATTTATTTTTTCATCCCTTTTCCCTTTTCTTCCCCTCTGCACCTGTCTTTTGACCTCTTTTCTTTTGTACATTTGTAGGACATGTTTACATTCTTTGATGGAGTTCAAAATGTTATAAAAAGCAAAATAAAAGGTAGTGGGAAGTATGGACTAATAAAAAATTTTCAGATTCATTTATTTATTCTATAAATCATTATCAAAGTAATTATTATAAATACAGAATAAGAGCCAGACTAACAGACCAAAATATGTAAAAACATAAAACAATTTAAGATGCTTTTGAGCAGGTTATGAACTGCAGTCAGTTCTACCTGTTTTTTTTGGTGATGTCAAGTTTTCCAAATCTTATGTTTCTTCCTTCAGAACCAAATCTAAGATTTTTCAGTGCTTGTGAAAGAAAGCAAATGTTTGTTAATAAGCATCAAATGGTAGGTGTATCCCATTTCCATCACACTAATCAAAGTTAGAATGAAGCAAAATGAATGATATCTTCATAGAAATCTATACAACCAAAACTCATGTATGAAGAATTCAGAGTTCAAAATTATTTAAAGTGTATTATAATACCGAGTTGTAATTTTCTTGCTATAAATTATTTTAAATTCTCTTGTTGCTTACCAACCTGCAGGTGGCCACATTACTTAACCATACATTTTAAGTATTGTATATTTTAATTTCCATGCAAAACTGAGACTCATCTTGTAACTACTGTAGTCAAAAATCAGCATTATTCACCTTGAGCAAATTTTCATTGCCCTGATCATGTGGGTTTTTGGCTAACTTCACTAATTTGGAGGTTGTGAAATTACTAATTTTTTTATTTTGAAAGGTAGCTTCTTAATTTCCTCCTCTTATAAGGATGTGCACATGGGGAATCTCCTTTTTGATTACATTTTCTTATCTCTTGCATTGTGCTTCATAAATTAGGATCACCCAGAGAAATAAGGCATAGAGGCATTTGGAGTCTCCTTTTGGGCTTTTCTGTCAGTTGCTGTATGATTTATGGTAGATTTTGGCATTCATCCCTTTTGAATTCACAAATGTTTTTGCTGAGGCTAAAAAAGCTTCTCCTAAGCTATCTTCCATTAATAATATTTGGTTCTTATTTAATGTAATAATTTTTACAATACTTTCTGCACTGTGTGTAAAGGTGAATTTATCTACAAATTCTTTATGTAAAGTTTTAAAGATACTCTGATTCCAAGCATAGCCATTTAGCACTCAGTACAAATATTAGATAATTATTAGACAGAGTATATGCCTATATCTTAGAAATATTTCACACAAATATTTTTATATAAAATATCTTTTATATACAAATATTTTTGTATAAAATATATTTTATACAAATATTTTTGTATATAAAATATATTTTATAATTTTTATAGATATAAAAATTACAGACACCTGCAATGTAGTCCTAACATTTTGTTCTATATAATTTTCATGTTAAATGTACCAATTAAAGGACATTACATTATTGCTTATACTGAAAAAAAATTAACAGTATGTCTTACACAAATGTAATACACAATAACACAATACATATTATGTTCTAAACAATATACTTCTAAATAATTAGTTCTAGAAGGAAAATATGTTAAATAAGTAGTTGCTAATGAATTGACAATGAGATGGAAGTTTATTTTTAGTTTGAAACTTTATAATGAAAGACATGAAAGCAAATTTTAATTATGTATGTAAACCAGAAAAATTAGTATTTACCAAAAAAATAATACTGTCACAGGCTTATAGTAGCAGGAAGCCATAATAAACTTGCCCAGGGCAAATTATGAATGTGTTCGTGTGTGGACAACTACACAGCATCTGTAGCTTATGACTTAGCAGTATGAGCCCTTACATTTATGTGTTCACTAAAAAAAAAAATGTGGGATCTGGGGGTTTTATTTTTTTTTATTCTTTTGTTTTTGAAAATATAAATAATTTTATTTTCATGTAACAGTTTTCATAGAATGAAGAAAAGTTAAATGCATTTCGTTTTGCTTTTCCCTATTCTTACCTGATTTATAGTCTGTTTGACTGGAGTACTGCAGTTAGATATTATGGTGTTGATTAACAAAATTTAAGACACATAACCAATGCGGAAGGAAATCTTTCAAACAAAGTGGACATGGTAACTTTTCTGTACTGCATAGTTACTTTTGAGCTAATCAGCTCAAGCAAGACAAAGGATAGCTTCAATTTTTAATTATTCATATGGTGAAAATAACAGAAAAAAGGGTCAGATTTAAGGATTAAGGACTACACAAAGTTGTAAATAAAGCTTTAATACTAGAAAGAGATGCCTATCCAATACTTTAAAATATTTAGTATGCAAAGCTGTGGTGTTAAAGATGTTAGACTGATAGCCAGAAAAATTAATAAGCACAAAAACGCATAGTCTTTTTGTACATTTGCCAGTGTGAGCATTACTCAAAGCTCCCTGAACAGCTAGACGCCTGTCTGGTCCTTTAAACAGTGCCCGTATTTCAGGCACATTCTTCCATAGGCTGATCTGCAGTTCTAGGACTAGGGCTAGACTGAGAGCTCATTATGTGACTTTTCTCCTCAGAATCTCTCTCTAAGACCTTAGTAGTGTCCCACAGTGTTACCTGTGCCTGTCAGGCAGCTCTAGATATAGATAATTGCCTTTGGGGTTTGCAGGAAGAGACTGAAAACAAGTGAAAATTGAGTAAATTACCCTGCAGCGGAGATTATCTTTGCCTCTTTGTAGCTGTGAGAGTATTTGAAAATGTCAGGAATATAAAAAAGGTTTTTGCAGGGTGTACTTGTGCAAGATCATCCATGAGCTTGCACACATAAGTCATATAATGTGTTGCATCAGTCTGTTCTTACCATAAAGTGTAGGTGAAACTATCACTGATGGAAGGACATGTCAAAGTTGCCAATAGCTTCTAGCATTATCAAAGCACAAGTAGACCGGGACTCTGGGAACCCTAAGTAAATTATAGAATTATTTTTTCTTCATTTCTGATTATGACCATTTAACTTGACCATATTAAGCAATGCATAGGGATTAGCAAAGCACACTTCTTGATTTGTCTGGATGGGTTATGGTAACATTTCAGTGGATACAATATACAGTCCCTTGATCCTTTTTGGCACTATTGCCCTGCTGTGCTTCCCAGCCACCATGAACTAAAAACCTTTCACATTACATCCCTGCCTTACAGCCAGATGATCATGGACTGAACCCCCTGAAATTATGAGCTAAATTGAACTTCTCCTTTAAGCTGCTGGTGTCATGTATTGTGTCCGAGTAATGTGACAGAGCAAAAGCCCATCTCTCATTTGTGCATACTACTTATATAGACTAATGAGTTCCATTATGGACTTTTCACACATGGGTACAACATAAATTCATACCTTTTATATCCTCCCTGCCCCTCCTCTTCATCAAGCCCCTTTCTCTAATATATTCTTCCTTCTACTTCTGTGTCATCTTTCCCCCGGAGATTCCACATAAGAGAGGATATATGTAAGACAAGTTTTCTTTGCCTGTCTTATTTCACTTAACATGATGACCTCCATTTCCATCCACCCATTTTTCCTGCAGATGACATGATTTTGTTCTTCTTTTATGGTTGAATAACACTTCATTGTGCCTACTGTATACAATGCATTTTCTTTATCCATTCATCTTTGACAGCAAATTAGACTGACTCTATAACATGGAGTTATGAATGGTACCATGATAAGCAGTTATATACAAGTATAGCTATAGTGCACTGACCTTCAGGTATATACCAAAGAGTCACAGAGCTGGATCACATGGTAGGTCTATTTTTGGCGTTTTGGAGGAATCTCTATATTCATTTCCGTAGTGACTGTACTAATTTACGTTCCCACTGGCAGTGCAGAAGGGTTCTTTTTCCTCTGCTTCCTCTCTAGCATTCATTTTATTTTAATTCTTGGAAGTTTTTTTTATTTTAAAGAGAGCAGTAAATGAGAAACAAAGAAATAGAAAAGCAGCACAGACATAGGCTGATCTGACACATAACAGTTTCACAAACATAAACAAATCAAAGCAAGAACATTCAAAGTGATACAGAGTCTCAAGACAAAATAACACCAATCAACACTGTTGTTACATTACATATCCTCAACTACATTGCTCAGATTACCAGATGTAAGAATGAAAGATTGCTCAAACCATTATAGGGAATAAGAAAATAATTCTTCAATAAAACAGTAGAGATAATCCAGAGTTTCACTAGACAAAATGGTAGGAGTTCACCATTGTAATTCCATTGCATATTGTTACCTTCAAATCAGTGTTCTTTCTGGTAGGTAATGTTATGGTTGATACATTGTGTCAACTTGAAGAGTCTAGAAGCTTAACTAGGTAACTCAGCCATTCTACAATCTGGGGTGAAAAGGACATGCCCTTCCTGCTCTAGGATGTTGTTCATTGTATCAACTTGCAAAGTTTAAAAGGTTAATTAAGTGACTCAGCAGGGTGCCAGGGTCCTTACTTTGTATTCATCCTGAGCCTGTGCAAGAGGAGTGCACGGAGAAGGTGTGGGCATGGGCAGATAACAGATATACAGTATAAGGAGAGAAAAGAGGCTTGTTCTCTGCTTTTTCTCTTGCTGCTTTTGCTTTCTTGTGCCATCTTGAAGTGTTGCCCCTGTGCCCTGCCACCTTGCCTTGGAGCCAGCTAATTATAGGCTGAAACCTCCACAAATGTGAGCTAAATAAACCTTTCCTTCCTTAATTATGGGAGTTGGAAATTTTGTCTCAGCAGCGAGAGAAAAGTAACCAAGACAGCTACTCTGACTGAAGTGAGATTGGATCTCAACCTAGTTTTGATTTGTTCCCCAAATGACCTAACATAAGATCAAATTCTATAAGTTCTTTCTTCAACCTGGGTTGTCGTGATGAGTATTCACCCTCACTGCAACAAGTAGTAAACCAGGCTTGTAGAACTTCGCATATATACCTGTTTGTTACTGGCTAGATGATAAACTACTAAAATATAGAAAATTTATACTTGGTTAACAATGGCTCTATGGTCCTTCTGTCCAAAATAGTAAATTATTATTTTTAGTGTAGTAAAATATACACAGCATAAAATTTACCATCCTAACCATTTTTAAGCGCAGAGTAGGGGTTGGGGATTTAGCTGAGCTGCACAGCGCGTGCCTGGCAAGTGCAAGGTCGTGAGTTCAATTCCCGGTACGAGAAAAAAACCAAAATAAATAAATAAATAAATAAGTGCAGAGTACATTGGCTTTAACATTTTTGTACAACCATTACCACTATATACCAAACATCAGAAACTTTTAATGATCTTAAACTAACACTACATATATTAAACAATAAATTCTCATTATTCTTTGCCCCAACCATGATTCTAATTCCTGCTCCAATCACTATTCTAATTTCTGTCTCCACAAATTTGACTGTTTTAGTTAACTCCTGTATTGGTGTCATACAAAATTTGTTCTTTTGTGTCTGGCTTATTTTATTTAGCATAATGTCTTTAAGTTTCATCCATGTCTTATAGGAGTCAGAATTTCATTGCTTTTAAAGTTGAGTAATATCTCATTATATATCATATCTATTATATAAATCTATCATATATGAATAATATCATATATATCATATTCTGTTTATCCACTTATATGTAAATAGACATTTGAGTCATTTCTGCCTTCTGGAAATTGTGAATGATGCTGTTGTGAGCATTGGTATACCAGGGTCCTGAATTTGTAACAGTGATAGTAATATTTCTAGCATTTTTAAAATTTTGCACATGAATCTGAAGCAGTCTTCCTTTTCCTTCCTAGGCTATCACCATTCCTACCAATTCTGTGCTCTGAGGAAACAAACATTTGTACTAATGACCCTAGAAACCTATAAAAATATATACTATTTCCAAACATCACCACTGAGTTTACTAAGATAGCAACGGGGAGGGGCAGTTAGGAGTAACCAATGTAGAGGAAACAATTCTCAATCAATTTTCTTTCAAAATGTGTTTTTATAAATGCACCAGGTATAGGTCTTGATGACTGGTTACTCAGTGAGGTGCTAAAAATGGGCATGCTGAATGGATGCTTTTGCCATTGAAGTGAGACATACAACCATATCATTCATTAACTTAGGCATTTAGCTATCATTTAACATTCTCTTCTTGTAACAGAAACTCATAGCTTTCAAAGACTTGTGGCTATATCATCTTTCTTAAAAACAGAGTGTGTACCAATTATGATAATGACATTTATGTAATAAGTGAGTAAATCAAATGATTAGAATAAACTCTTTTTATGTTGTAGGTGCTATGGGAGGAATTACAGAGTGTCAAATATAACCATCCCAGCCTACATGATGCCTTAAAACTAGCTAAGAAATTAGAAATATACTATAAAATAACTATAAACAAACCTCAATGGGTGTGCAGAGAAATGAAAGATACTTTTACTTATGGATGGCAATTTAAGTTGCAAAGAGGAGCTTGTAAGTATAGAAAGGATTTTGACACATCATAGCCTAAAGCACATACAAGCATGAGCAAAGACACAGTGGTAGCAAGAAGAACAACAGTGGAACTATAGTTTTTTTTTGTTTGTTTGTTTTTTTTTCCGGTACCGGGAACCGAACTCACGACCTTGCGCTTGCCAGGCAGGCGCTTTTGCCGCTGAGCTAAATCCCCAGCCCCGGAACTATAGTTTTTGAGCTTTCTTTCTTATATTAATCATCTTTCCTGTTTCTGAGACACAATACCCAGCACCACAACTTAAAGGAGGAGATGTTTAATGTAGCTCATGGTTTCAGGGTATTCAGTACACGTTGGCAGGCTGCAAGTCAGAAACATCACTGCAGAAAGGTGTAGGGGTTCAAGGCTTCTTAGTTCCTCATGGCCAGAAAGAAAAACAGGGAGCAGCACCAGAGGAGGAGTGAGGCACCAGATATAGAACGCGAAGTCACACCCTCAGGACCTACCTACACAAATCCAGGAATTTGCTCCATCAAGCCTCTGGGTGGCTCTCAAGCCAATTATGTTGGCAAAACCAAGCTTACCTGTCTTGGTTCTGTTCGATCAAATTTCCTAGTTCATTTGAACTGCGTAGTATCTTCATAGTATTCTTCAATCCTACCCTGAAGTACAATTAGTAATAACTAAGAAACATACAATAATTACATAGGAAAGCTTAGATATGAGTCAAGGCCTTCAGGTTCTGTAGATTCTGTAGATTTCAGCCACTAGATTATATTCATGAGTTTTAATTAGCTTATTTGGGGGAATATTAGGTATAGATATAAGGGAGTTCAAGAGAGGTAAGACAGAAAACTCTGCAGAGTTAAAGTAGTGGAAGGAAGAGGGCTACTGCTTGCTTTCTACTTTAAGTATAAATAATATAATAAAGTAGAAGTTGTAGAGAATAGTAAAAACTTGGTTATTAATAAGTAATTTTACAAAGATTCTCTTTTTCCTTTTGTATATTCTTTCAGTTTGACTCCATGTGTGTATGTTTCTGAACACTTAGAATTTAAAAACTCATCTGGCTGAAATGTTTTGAGTACAGTTTCCCTTTTAAAATACTACTCAACAGAAATGTGTTCTAATGTTTTCTGACCTCTAAAAATTCTTGTTTCTTAGAGTATAATTCAATATTAATTTAGTTGAAAAAGTAAAGCAGATCTTCCACAATTAAGAAATGTTAGAAATAACAAGAAAATACATAGCAAAGAGCCATTAGATTTTTAGGAGTGAAAGAGAATACCAAATAAGGAAATGTTCTTGATGAGTAGCATGTTCAGTGTACATGTCCAGCATAGCATGAGTATGATGGACAACACAAGATCACACGAACAAGTTTTAGTGGTAGCGTGAATGCATTACAATAAATTAGGCTCTTTTCGTTTATGTTATAAAGAGTTAGATTCTGGAGGTAGGCCATTATGAATATCACAATTAAAAATCATTAGTAGTTTTTAAATTGTGGTGATGAAATTGTTGTTCTTTACTTTGAGTTGTCTTCATGGATTAAAAATCTAAGGAAAATATTTATGTTTCTTTCCTTCCTAGTAGTAGCAGCTATTGTATGAGATAGAATCATAAAAGAAAAAGAATTACATAATAATAGAGTCCAAAAAGGACCTACTAATTTTCAGCAACTTCATTAGTTTGCCAGTATGTGTGTTAATGTTGTGTCAACTTGGCTAGCCTATGATGCCCAGTTGTTTGATCAAGCACCAGAGATGTTACTATAAAGATGTTTGTGGATGAGATTGACATTCACAATTTTCTACTTTGAATAAAGCAGATTACCTACTATGATATGGGTAGGTATTATGTAATAGATTGGAGGCTTTAGAAAAAAACACTGAAGTTTTATGAAGAAAAAGTCCTTTTACCTCAGGGTATACCATAGAAGTCCTTCCCAGGTTCCCAGTTTGCTGGCCTGTCCTGCAGATCTTAGACACAGCAGCACTCACAATTACATGAGCCAATTCATAAAATAAATCTCTCTTTTTCTCTATGTACTGCTGGTGCTATTTCACTAGAGAAACCTAACTAATAGAATGGCCAAAGTAGAGCCCAGAAAAATTACCAATTTTTCTAATGTCATGGTAGTAAATGGTAGCAGGGTTGGTGACAGAAATCTGGGGAAATAGGGATATCAAATATTTCCAAAACACTAATTACAAAGCCAGGAAAGAAATTTAGAACTATTAGGTTTCAGGTCTGTCCTAATGGATAACTTGCAGAAAAAGGTAATGATTTATGCTAATATATTAAACAATCCTTAAATTCAAATAAGGAGAAAGGGTTACATCCTTTATCAAAAGATAGTACATGATTATTTACAAAGGAAACTTTGCTCAACATTTAAGGTGATTTAATTTTTTTAAAATATGTTTTTTGGTCAGGGATATAGCTCATCAGCAGCACAAGTGCCTGCCTGGCAAGTGTAATGTCCTGAGTTCTATTTCTGGTACCAAAATATAAAATAAAATAAAATAAAATAAAAATACATGCTTTATGAATTTTTTGGGACAACTAAGCTCAGCATATTTGGAGAAAGTGTGCTCTTGAAATGCATCATATTAAACAATATTTCCAAGATTCAGTAATTATTTCACCCTGTTAAAAAAGAATACTTTAAAAGGCAAGGCTATCTAAAAGTTCAAGAGAGGTAAAGACACACATAACTTCTCATTTCAACAAATATGTACACATTTTCTTCTGTACGTTTAACATTTTATAATGGAGAGACTGGAGCTTACAGAGACTGGAGGATTTGCTTAAATTACTCAGAGCCAGAGTAGCCAACACCCAGCTTTGTGCTTTGCTGTATAATGGTACCCTGAGAGTACCAGCATTAGCCAGATATGTGGTGATTATAAGACTACTGACCAAGAATCCTATATTGAGAAAAATTCTCATTCTAATTAAAAGGACAAGTGTGTTCTGCTGTGCTAGCATGAACATTAAGATTTGCATGAGGAAAAAAAGCCCACACATCCCATTCTCATCCCTAAAGGTAGCCCTCTTATGTCCTCTTGAACCTATGAATTGATCGTATGAAGAGAATGGAAAATGTGATCAAAAGGATACGGCATCATCTCTCCTCTTTCCTATCGTGTTCCCCAATTGACAGGGAATATCTTCTGGTCTCAGCATCCTTATACAAAGTAAGCAGGCTCTACAGTTTAAAAAAAATGCCAATAGGTTTGCTGAACTGACATGATTATTCATAGGTTTCATAGCTCTGTCTCTTACCTTTGTTTTTTATTTCTCCAGCCTCATAGCATTTCTTTTAGGAAAACAGTAATTTACACACCACTGTGTGAAAGAATGGAACTCCATTCTCTTGGCTGCAAAGGCCCAGAACATGTTTAGTTCATCTAATATATTCAGCTTAGGACCGTGCTGGTCCCATCACATTGGTAAGACTTGCTCTCTCTCCTCGGTCTCATTTGAGAGCAGGTGGACCCAGACAGTCATTTGGAAGTTCAATGAGTGATTTCTCTTGAGAGAAGTACAGCTCACTAGTCTGCCAAGGAAGGAAAATTCAGTCTTTGAATTGTGCCAAATACATTCCACCAAGTGCTCCTGACAATTGTAGCATGTCAGTGGGAGACGTGGCGGTGTTCTTCCATTACCAGGCTTCAGTCTTGCCCTCAGTGCCATGAAACCAGAGAGGACATAGACAGCTTTCTTCATAAAAATGGATGTTTCCTGCTTCAGTGCTTCTTTACTATGGGAGCTCTGCAGCAGGATATCAGGGCTTAGTTACAATCGCCTAGAATTTACTGCCTGTCCTGACACCACATCTATTAGCTATTTCAAACATTAAGCAAAGTGGTGAATGAAGATCACCATTTTGTATAAGCAGGGCTGTGGGCTCCTGCCCAGAAGAGGCATAACCTGTTGTTTAAGGGCTTACAAAAAAAGAGCCCTCTCTGGTAAGAATGGAAAGTCCTGAAAGCCAGCCTTCAAGTCTGCTACTGAGGAGGCAGTAACGTGCTGAAGACTGCTAGGATTCAAGGTTCAGCCTCCAGACTGCCTTTCACGCAGACACGTCCGGGAAGTCACACCAAAAGACGGAGCAAGAGCGTGGAAGGAGCAGCTTGGTGAATCAAGTTTTTAAAAATGAAAGATTAAGAATAAGGAGCCGAGGGAGGCTGCAGAGCGGCAAGGAAAGGCAGAGACACCTAGGAGGGTTGAGGCTGGAGGAGGGAGGAGGAGGGAGGGAAGGCAGAGACATTGGAGCGCGGACGTCAGGAACAAAAGCTCCCGTGGAGTCTGGCGAGGCACTCGGGGAGCACGGGGTGTTTTGAATAATTATTAAAATTAGCATGTGTCTGCGCCATCCTGTGGGTGTGGCGCAGAGCGGAGTGTAAACTCCAGCCGGCTCGAGCAAACATTGGATTAGCTGCAGCAGCCTGCCAGCCTGCCAGCCTGCGAGGAGCGGGACCAGAGCGCGGCCGCCGACCTGCACGATGGCCTCGTCTCAGGGGAGGGACGAGCTGAAATTCGCCGACTGGATGGCAGCTCTGCCGGAGAGCATCCACAGCATCCCCCTCAGCAATCTGGCCATCCCAGGTAGGCGAGGCGCGCGGGGCTGCTCGCCCGCTC
>NW_004955426.1:25697092-25719088 GCF_000276665.1 Chinchilla lanigera | reverse complement strand
TGGGCCGGGCCGGCGCGGGCGGCCGGGTCGGAAAGCGAACCTTCCTGACAGTGCGTGTGCTGCTCGGGACAGACCGGGAAGGGAACCTGCGCGGTCAGCGACCTTGGAGTGGGATGACTGGGCAGATGGTGGGGGAACGGTGATTGAGCGGATGTCCAGACAGCCTAGAAGGAAGACTCCGGGGACAAGGCAAGGAAGATGCATAGTTATCAGGAGGCTCCCGCAAGGCACGCGTGACTTGGGCCAGACGACTGGGCAGGTTTCGGGCAAGAGTGCGCAGCAGTCCTGGCTCAGCTCTACAGGAGGGAGGGTTGTTTCAGGACAATTTGCAAGGGTGACAGCTAGGAACAGGTTGTACTTCCTTGCCAATTAAGCTGCTACGCACCTGGACAGAAGGTGCTCACACCTGATCCTTCCAAGACCAGGTTGGAGGGCCAATTACGGATGGATAGTCCAAGTCCACCTTCTATCCAGAGCAGAGCTGGGTTATTCAGTTCAGCCTTCCGGTCTCTCTTCTCTTGCTCTGGCCCACCTAGTGCCCCCATCTCAGTCACTGGGGAAAAACATAATGAAGAAGAAAAATAACCCCCAAAGTACCCCCCCCCCGAAAAAACCTTTTCTTCAAAATAAAGGAACAGTGCTGGAAATGGTCAATAATTTAAGTCAGTGGTGCTAGTTAGGTGGATGTTAGGCAAAGATGACCGACACAGGCATCCCTATGAGCACCCTTCCCAGAAAGTTGTGTCCTTTTGCCCTTCTGCACTAGGTAACTTCCCAAGGGCCCAGAGATCTCCAGAGAAAAGAACAACACAGCTTCTCCACGCTGTACATACTCTGCTACCTGGGTGAGCCTGAGGATTGCTCTTTTAAAGGAGCTGAAGAAGACGGTAGAAAATAGACAACTTTGCTGGCAAAATTCCACTCTCACTTCCACAGATTCCCATCCTTTTTCTTCCTTAGTTTTTTTTTTTTATATATATAGTTTTAAACAATTACTTTCTCACCTGCACATTCGTGTACACAGAGAAGGTAAGGGATGGCAGTTTCCTCATAGGGGACCTGAGACATGCATTGAAGTTAAAAGCCTAAAATTAGCACAGCTAGTTCTGAGGGATGAATCTATCTTACATTTCCGTAATACATCACGTTTCAAAGCCCTGTTAAGTGTACTTTTCATATTCTTCCAAAACCACTGTGAAGTGTACTTTTACCTTCAGTTCATAGATGAGAAAAGGGAAACTCGATGTAGATAAGTGGACCTACAATTAGTTTAATAATCTCATCTCTAAACTGGATTTTACGGAAGATCTACTATGAATTTTGGAGGGAAAGGGATTAGAATTTGTGTCTGGGTGATTCTGCACAAGTACTCCCCAGGGTGAGTACAAGGGACCAGGATAATTCTTCTCTTCTCCCATGGAACAACGTGGAAACTTGGGATCAGAGATTTTGAAATTCTGGTAATCTCTGAGTAAAGACATAAAGATGATGGCATTGGGATGCCATGGAAACTTCTGTTGCTTTCCCAACCCCTGTGAATAAAATATCCAGAGTGGATCCCCTGCATAACCTCCCATTTTCACTTCACTACTGAGAAACACACACACACACACACACACACACACACACACACACACACCATACATCACAAGATTTGTATTCCTTCATACCCCCATGATTCTGTAAAAGAGATTTGGTAGATCCATATGCAGTATATACAACCAGGATTAAAAAAGGATTGGGTACTTTTCTGAATTATTCAACACTGAGAATTTTTGGAGGAAAAACACACATTCAAACTTTGATAGTCAGAGAAGACTAATTGGAGACTATTAAACACTAATGGAATAATTGCCTTAAAATCATGCTAATAGCTTCCTGGCTGCTACATGTTTACTTGGCCAGTTGCTACAGCTTGAATTAAGCAATTATCTCCACCATTTAAAATTACGTCTGGTGCACTACACAAATGTTTCTGTGGAGAGGAACTACTGCTCAGTTTTCTTCAAAGCTTCAAGATTTCCTAGGAAAAAGCTAAGAGAGTGAAGAGCTGCTCAATTATGAGGCCACCTACTTGGGGCAGCTGACCCAAATTACCCAGGACTAGAGCAAAGAACAGTCTTCACGTGTGTGATATTCCCTACCATGTGTGCGGTTCTGGCATTATTAAATATTTCTAATGTCTGCTTCTTGAATGTTTTCAGAGTGAATTCTTTCATTGCTATTTTGCATTTAAATGGCTTCATGATTGGTATTGACTGGGCTGTGGACTTGCTTAGTAATTGGCATTAGTAATTTTACTTTCAGTTCATACTTCAAAGGAATGGTCCTGCCAGAACAGGTTGATAGCCACTCAAATTTTTGTCTTGTATCATTTCTTTCTGTCTGTAATAGAACCACGCTAAATTTTCATTCATGCCTATCCGTTTAACAGTGGCATTTTGGGTTTATGAGTCATGCATGCTCTCACCACAAACAGGTGAGAGAAGTTAAACAGACAGAAGGAAAGAGACAAACTCTTAAATTTAGGTGAAGGTGAGTCTGATGGGTGTTTGGCATCTCTAAAGCAGAATCCCAGTGCTATGGTCATGGTGGCTCCAGAACTGTTAAAAGAGATCTATCATGGAAACAAGGAAAGTGTTGATAATCTGGGTCTGTGATGGTGAGTCATTCTGCACAAAATCTAAAAGACTGGAAAGACTGGAGAAATACTTATTTCTTCATGGGAGAGATCTGTTATACATTTTCTGATATGTGATGCAACTCCTTTACACATAATGCAGCAAACTGACCGTATAATGGTGAAAAATCGGCCAAAGTGTTGGGAGAGTGGAACCTCAGAGAGAACGTAGTTTTCCTTAAACAGAGCATTGTTGATTGTACTTCAGATAAGCAACACAGAAATGCTTATAAATCAAAGATTAACCTGCGAATTTCATTTTCTTGTTTTACAAAATGTCAGCACCAATGAAAAATAACAGTTTTACACAGGAAAGTGAGGGCATTTGTACAACTGACTTCTGTAGCTTTGCTGAATCACTTTTTATGCTGAGGGTTAAGCATAGGGCCTTGTACACGCAAGGAAGTGCTGTACCACTGAGCTACACTTTCTGTCCCTCTTAGTTTGTGATTTTTTTTCCTCACAGTCATTGCTTCCCGTGCCCAGTGTGCCGAAAGCCAATTGTCTTCTTCTCGTTTGTAATTTAATATTCCTGCTTTCATTGGGATGAGGCAATCGAGAGGCTATTTCTAGGAATAGGTCCAACTGTACAAACTTCTAAAAATGAAGGGCATTTTTTATATTTTTTATTCAGGTGTTACTCAAGTTATTCTTTCAAGGCCTCCAAAGCACAGCAAAATTTAGTGTGAATATCCCTTTTGTGTTGTCCTTCCAGTTCCCAGTTTTGTTTAATTGAAGGCTATCTTGGGGTTTTGACTTTTTAAAAATTCTTCATTGATGATATCAAAATTGTGCATATTTATGGGGTATTTCAATACATTTATTACATAGTATAATGGCTAGGTCAGGTTAAACTTACCTTCTCCATTCTTTATCATTTCTTTGTGGTGAAAACTCCAAAAGTCTTTTTGTTTAGCTCTTTTGAAATATACAGTACATTATCAGTATTTAGAGTCACCCTGTGCCAGTGGTGGCTAACCTGTTAGAGACTGAGTAGCTTCCTAGCCCGCGTATGGCCCCTATGTGCGCCGTTATCCAATGTTTGGCTGCTGGGGCGATGCTGAGACAGCTCGACTGGCCTGCTCACAGAAGGGGCTCTGCATGCCCGCTGCGGCACAAATGCCTTGTGTTCGCCGCTACTGCCCTATGTACAGTAGTACGTGAGAAATTATTTCTTTTATCTAATTATAACTCAGTACTTAACGAACACCCTTTCCCTCTCCCTTCCTTCTCCCTACTCTCCCACAAAGGATTTCTGAAACATAATTTGTTCCACTTGGAATTTTTCTTAAAAATTTAAATTGAATCCCCAACTATTGTCAACCAGTATAAAGTGATCTATATCTATATCTATATCTATATCTATCTATCTATCTATCTTAACATTTACAGAGTATGACTTTTCCCATAGTTTAGCAATAATCCTCAAAGCGTTTTTCTACTCAAAGTTGGTCCAGGGACGGGTAACATGCATATACCTAGGTAGAAATGCAGAATCTCAGATCTTACCTCTCAGACTTACTTAATCACAATTTACATTTTAACAAGATCCCTAGGTGATTCGTATGCATATTTTGAAGTCCTAGAAACATGGCTTTGGTTTTCCCCTAAAAGAAAGCTTTATGTAAGTGGCAGAGTCAAATTTAACTAAGTGTCTTTCTACTGGGCCTTTTCTCTTGGGCTGTCTATTCTACCCATGAGTGTTCAAAGTTACAATCAAACTTCAAGCCAGACCCCATATTTGACTCAGAATTTATGGCTCAAGCTAGGGACATTTCTTATAACTGACATTTTAGTTCATCATTCACCTTGAGCGATAAATGTTACTTAATGCCACTTAAGTGTTCAAATTGGGTCACTGTGATAAATTTAAAACCTCTCTCCTCCTTTCCTCAAAGTCTTGCTGCTTGTTGATACTGGCTTTCCGCAGCACTTAAATCAGCCCTTCTGGTGGTGCTAATGGACACTAATGCCAGTTTGGGAAGCATTCTTATTTTGGTTCTTTGCCTACTTGGTTTCATTCCTTATTGTGCCCAAGCCCAGCCACCTTGATAAATGGATAAACTGCAGGTTCATTAACTTTATCTACATGCTAGGTTCCTAAATACTGCTTGCAAATAAAAGTGCCATTGTGAATGAAAAATGTACTAATCAGCATCAGAAAACCACCAAAAGCAAAAGTAAACAGTAAAATCGCTTTCTTTTTGTTTTGTAAATTTGGTTTCTGGTAGAGGGAAAATGACCCATCTCATGTGTGTCTGCAAGACACACTTCATGTACTTGTTGCATAGTTGACATGAGTAGAAATATGTATAAATGTGGTTATAACTCACTTGTTTGAATTTTAAATAGTTTGACACAATAACTATTCTAAAATAGTTAAAACAGAACATAACATCTCAAATTGCTAAAATGGATAACTCAGTGTTTATACACTAAGGCTCATGCACTTTTTGCATTTGAAAATTTTCCATACCTTTACTTAGAGTTTATTTTCCCTTATTTAATTCTAACCACACTCAGTCAGAAAAGATAAATTGCAGAGAGCAGGAAGCACACTGAGTGCCATACATCAGTAGTAATAGTAGGAAATATTTGTGAGGGAAGGCTGACAGCTGAAGACACTGGCACAAGAGGTAGTGTCTTCTGAATCCTACCAGCCCCCAAATAAAATCAGAGTCATAATAGTTGTCAGTTTCCATTCATTTCAAATTTCTTAATGGGTTTCTAAATAGTTCTAACAGTCTCTGGGCAGCTTCTTAAGTGCGGTGTATAAGCCAGTTCCTCGGGCTTGACTGATAAGCCAGTCCTTTGGGCTACCATGTAGTCTCTGCCACTTTCTTTCCTTCCTGTCTTGGGGACATTTTGGGGAGTTGTTACTTTTGCCCCTTTGATATATGGATGAGCTGTGCTTTCACAATTTTATGCCCACACATCACTGCCACTGGCAGTTGTACAAGAGTCTGGGCTGGGTCTTCAGAGACCCAAACATTAGCAGTGTTAATGTCTGACAAGGTTCAAAGGCCCTTAGGGCCAAATCTCTGCTTGTGGAAGCTGCTGATCCAACTTTTACTCACTCTGCTACACTGTTGAAGCCACAAGTACTAGAGTAGCACTACCATAGCCTGTCTCTCTCTTGGCGTGGTTTATATGGATTCTTTTGTTTTTATCCTTTGGCTGTGGGACTCGGGTGTAAATTTGCAAGAGATAGCAGAGGATAATATGTGGCATAGATTTTTGTTCTATGCTCTGTGTTCTTGATGTTAGCTCATTGTGTGTGCCTATGTAGGTGCATAGGTGTGTGTGCATTTGTATGTATTGCGCGTATGTACTTGTATGTGTTCCTACTTTCACTTAAGATAACTTTTTCAGGAAGTTTCTTAGTTTCTTCTGCAAGTACACCTCTGGTGGTGTTACCTAGTCATTCATGTAGATAAGTGTGGAGTAGAAATAAAAGCAGGATTCTTTATTTTCCCAACAGCAGCATGGGACCTTGTAAATAGAATCAAATAATCTGACATATCTAAACTAGTTTCTAAGTGCTTTGTTTTTCTAACAAACAGAATAAGTGATGTAATCTGACCCTTCATAAAAGGTTCAAGCACGCACACAAACACAACACACATTAATTCCTTTTTACTTAAAGGAATAAGCATTGTCTTCTAAAGAATTTACCATCAATGAGAATCTCTCTCACCCACAAGCATTAGTTTTTTGAAAACCAGAGAAGATGGTGGTAATTGAAGGAACTCTTAAATACAGCTGATAGAATTTAATGTGCTCAAGAAGCATATACTATCTCGTTTTATTTCTCCTAGCCTGAATAGGTTTAGGATCAGTCTCAGAAAACTGAGGAACACAAAAGCATCTAAATTAGATATTCCACAAAGAAGAAAAAAGTGAGGGAAAAAATCTACCATGATACAGATAGAATTCTGCTGCCAAAAGCTTTCCACAGCACCATATGCTTTTATTATGCTCTATTAAGAGAGCAAGATAGGACAGGAAGAAAAGGGCAGGAGAAGGTGGTTACACATTCTTGAGAAGCAGCCAGGATTAGTCACCTCCGGAGGCCAGGTACTGAAGCAGATGGCCCGAGAATTTGCTAAATGTGCTCTTGTTATGTTCCTCTGTTTCATTACAGATCCTGGGAGTGGACAGCTCTTACAGCACTCTATCTTTAATGCCTGTTTCACATAGAATTCTTCCTGTGAGGTGATTTTCATGAAATAATCATGATTATCCTTGGTCAATACTGAGCCAATAGCCTGAATATTATAATGATAACTTGGTTCCTCAATTTACTTACAGCATTTTTATTTCAAGAAAGAAAGTGGGCTGTGGTGGATGGTAATCTTAGTTGTCCGCTAAGCCTTCCTGGAGGCTCCCTCCGCCGGGTTAGGTGGCAAAGAGGAAGACATGTTCAACGGAGTCCTGGTGGGCAAATGGGAGCAAACCTCAGTGCCTGTCAGGACCACACACTCTCCTTGCCCTATGGAGGCCTGAGAAGACCAGAGCATCCTTACTGCAAAATTATCCCTAAACACACTCCTGTCATGACCTGTCTTGGGCTGTCCTCAGGGTGAAAGTGGTCAGGGGAATGGAAAAATCCTCTTAAAGGGGAAGACTGCAGGATGCAAAGTTTTGAATAGTCTTCCTTATCTCTTTTGTCCTCATTTCTCTTCTCATTAGGACTCATTCATTAGTCCTGCAGTAGAGGAACACCCTTGGAGATGACACCCTTAACTCTCCTCTTAGTTTTTCATGTTCTACTTACTTAGGAAACCCCACTCAAACTCCATACACTGTGTCATATAAAAGAATGCTCAAATGTTACTCAGCATATACGTTATAGACAAAAAAGACACTCTATTACAAAGAAGAAGCAAAGAAAAGGGAAAACCTTTTCAATGAACAAAAGGAAACCAGTAGTATGAATGAAACAAATTAGTATATATCTTAAAATATTTTTGAAGCAACAGAATAGATAATTTGGGAAATTATTTGAACTTCTCCCTACTTCTTATTTATTATCTTCTATTTTATTCTCTCTCTCTCTTTCTCTCTCTCTCTCCTAAGAGAAACCATACAATATTTAAGCTTATGTGCCTGACTCATTTCAATTTACATTATATTCTCAAGTTGCATCCACTTGTCTACAAATGCATCAAATTTATCTTATGGCAGAGTAGTACTCCATTATTTATAAATACCATATTTTCTTTATCCATTCATCTCTTGATGGATATATGCACTATTTCCAAGATCTAGCTGTTATAATTTGTGCTGCTATAAACATGGGTATGCATGTATCCTTGTAACATCAACACTTTAATTCTTAGGGAAGAGACCTAGAAGGGGGATAGCTAGATTAAATGGAATTTCTACTTTCAGTATTTTAGGAATTTGCACACTGATTTCCATAGTGGTGGTATTAGTTTACATTTCCATTAACAATATAAAAGAGTTACATTTTCCCCATCTCCTCACAAACATTGATTATTATTTAATTTTTTGATGGTAGCCATTCTTTCTGGGGTAAGGTGGTGTCTCAATGTATTTTTATTTTGCATTTCTCTAATGGCCAGTGATGTTGGACAGTTTTTCATGTATTTATTGGCCACTTGTTTGTCATCTTCCGAGAAGTGTCTATTCATTTCTGTTGCCTTTTTAAAAATTTTATTAGTACATGTTTGCAGTTTCTGCAGTTGGGGAGTGGTTACATGTATATAGACATAGCTTATTTCTTTTTTAAAATCCCCTTTCCTTTCCTTCCTTCCCCTCTTCCCTCCTCCTCAAATTCCCCTATCCCATTTTTCATTTTTGTTGATATTGTTAAGCTTAGCTCATCTTATGGTATATAATGTTCCTGTGCCTGGCATATCATTATTATTCTTATTTCCGCTTCCCCTTCTCCTTACCTCTCGAGCTTTTTCCCTTGGATCACTTTGCTATTGCAAGACATCCATCCCTTTGGCCCTTTCTATCTATCATTTGTTATTCTCTTTATTGTACTTTGTCTCACTCAAATGAGAGACACCATATAGTATTTGAGCTTGTGGGTCTGGTTTATTTCATTCAACATAACATCCAGGTGCATCCATTTTCCTACAAATTTCACAAATCTGTCATTCTTTATAGCACAGTAGTATTCCATTGTATGTTTTTGGTTGGGCCTTTTATTTGGAGGAGCCTAATTTTTTGAGTTCTTCATATATTCTATATGCTAGTCCTCTGTCCAAGGAATAGCTCACAGATTTTTCCCATTCTGTAGATTGTCTTTTCACTCTGTTGGTTGTTTCTTTTGCTGTGCAGCTTTTCAAATTGATATGATCCCATTTGTTGATTTTCAGTGTTATTTCTTGTGATAAAACATCATGATACTGGCACTAAAAACATACCCAAAGATCAATGGAATAGATTAGAAGATGCAGAAACAACTCCAAACACACTCAGCCACCCTATCTTTGACAAAGAAGCCAAACACCTTCCTGAAAGAAAGATAGGCTCTTTAATAAATGGTGCTGGGAAAACTGTATTTCCACATGCTGAAGATTAAAACTAGACCCACATCTTTTACCATGCACTAAAATAAATCAAAATGGATCAAAGATCTAGATATTAAAACAGAAACACTAAATCTGCTGGAAGATAGAATAAATGGAACTCTTGAAGACACTGTTGTAGGCAAAGACCTTATGAACAAAACTTCAATCACACAGGAAATGTCACAAAGAATCAATAACAGGGATCTCATCTAATTAAGAAATTTTGCACAGCAAAATAAATCACCAACAAAATAAAGAGACAAATCTGCAGTGTGAGAAAAAAAATTTGTCAGCTATTCCTCAGACAAAAGACTACTATCTAGAATATATAAAGAACTAAATGTATCAGACCTCCTAAATTTAAAGACCCAACCCCAAACTGAGCATCTAAAATGAACAGACACTTCTCAGGTGAAAAATAGAAATGGAAAATAAATATAGTAAAAAGTGTGTAACATCACTGGTCATTTGAGAGATGCATATTAAATCAATACTGAGATTCCATGTCACTCCAGAAAGAATGGCTATCATCAAATCAGCCAATAACAAATCCTGGTGGGGCTGTAGGGAAAAAGGAACACTTCACTGCTGGTGAGAGTGTAGACTGGTGCAAACACTGTGGATATCAGTATGAAGATTGCTCAAAAAACTAGGACTACATGTTCCATTTGACCCAATTATTCCCCTTCTTGGTATCTTCCCCAAAAAGTGAAAGCATCATACCACAGGGATATATGCTCACTCATGTTTATGGTTTGTAACAGATAAATCTTGGAAACAGCTCAAATGCCCATCAACCAATGAATGGATAAAGAAGATGTGTTTTTTTTTTTTTTTTTTATACAATGGAGTAATGCTCTGCCATAAAGAAGGATAAGCTTGAGTCATTTCTGTCTAAATGGATGTACCTTGACACTGTACTCTTAAGTAAAATGAATTGGACACATATATTTGAATGCCACATTGTTTCTCTGGTGTGGGAACCCAAAAGTGTAAATAAGGACCAAAGTGTATAATAGATATTGGGAAATGGAAAGAAAATGTTCAAATGAAAAATGGTACAAGGGAGAGGGGAGTGAGAAAGGAAAGGAAGGACAAGAAAAGAAAAGAGAAAAATGGAAACAAAGATTTTGTAAATAAGGAGGCGAGGAGGGTTTGAAGGGTGGGGAAGGGAATAGGAAAAAAAAGAAGCAAGATATATCATGTACAGGTACAAATTCCCTGTGATGAATGTGATCATTAGGTACATCTAAAATGTATCAATAAACAAAAAGAAAAAAGAGAACAATGATAGTTTGACTTTGTCCTTTTCTGCATATTCTTTTTAATTCTTTCTCTTGCCTGATTGCTCTGGCTAATGTTTTGAGGACTATGTTAAGCAGGAGTGGTGATAGTGGACATCCTTGTCTTGTTGCTGACTTTAGAAGGAAAGTTTTCTATATTTCCCCTTTGATATACTACTGGCAATAAGTTAGTCAGAAATGTGTTTTATCAGACGGAGATAAGGTCCTTCTGTACCTATTTTTTTCAGTGTTTTATCATAAAGGGAAGTTGGATTTTACCAAACAGGTTTTCTGCATTTATCAAGATGATCACTTAAGCTTGTCCTTGTTTCTGTTTATGTGATGAATTATAATTTTTGATTTAATCCATTCACCTTCCAAACACATGAGGCTTTGGAGAGCATTTTAGATCTAAGCCTAGCATCATTGATTAGGTATTCCTATTTCCCCATCTTTACCAGTCTCTGGTAACCACCATTCCGTGCTTCAAGGAGTTTGACCACTTTAGATATATTTTATGAGTAATACCATGCATTTTTGTCCTTGGTACTGGTTTATTTCACTTAGCATAATGTCTTCAAGTTTCATCTCCATTGTAGCAGATGACAGAATTTCCCTCTGTTTTATCAGCAATAATAATCCATTTGAATTTATACATCAAATTTTCTTTCTGCATTTGTCCACTGATGGACAGTTCGGTTGTGAACAATGGTGCAGTGAACATGGGAATGCAGGTCCTTATTCAATTACCTGATTTTGATTCTTTTGGAAAAACCTAAACATGGGACTATGAGTCATATAATAGATCTATTTTTAATTTTGAAGAAGCCTCCACACTGCTTTCCATGGAGGCTGCATCATTTTACATTCTCGGTAGTGCACAAAATTCCACTTTCTTCACATTCTCAGTGTTATGCTTTGTGTTTGGATGTCCCCCCAAAGCCTCATGCAGTCATGGGGCAGGCTTCTAGAGTTTTGATTGATCCATGCTCCAATGCTGGCATTATCGGTGTAAGTGCTACACCTGCCCTTGGGCGGATAGTTTGCATACAATGTAAGGGAGGGGTAGAAGCTGCCTGCCACTGCTCCTCCCTTTTTGCTCTTGCTGCTCCTGCTATCTTCCACCGGCTCAAACTGTTGCCCTCTGCCATGTGCCCCCTGCCTCAGAGCCAACTGAGTATGGACTGAAACCTCCACAAACTGTGAGCTAAATAAACCTTTCCTTCCTAATTCTGGGCAATCAGATATTTTGTCTCAGTAATGAGAGAAAAGTAACTAAGACACTCAGCCTCACTTATTGTCTCTAGTTTTCATAGTGGACATCCTGAAACAGGAGTGAGGCATGATCCTACTGTGCTTTTGCTTTTCATTTGCTGGTGATTAGTGATATTAAGCACTTCTTTATATACGTCTTAGCTATTGTGTGTTTCCCATAAGGAAACACCCATTCTAGCCCTTTTCTGAGTGTTTAATCAGGTTAATTGTGGGTTTTTGTTTATTTGAATTTTGCTGTTGAATTGTAAGTACTCCTCACATATTTTGAAATTAACCCTTATAAGACACATGATTTATAAGTATTTTCTCTCATTCCATAGGTTGCCTTTGTCTCTGCTGATTGTTGCACAAGATCTTTTAAATTACATATGGACTCTCTTGACTCTTTCTGTTCTCAGTCCTTGTACTTTTTGTGTCAAATCCAAAGAAATATTGCCAAGATCAATTTCGTGAAGCATTGGCCCTATGTTTTCTTCTAGAAATTTTATAGTTTCAGGTCTTATGTTTAAGTTCTTAACTCATTTGGAGTTGATTTTTGTGTTGGGTAGAAGGTGAGGATAATTTCATTGTTTTGTATGTATATGTTCAGCTTTCCAAACATCATTTGTTAAAAGTAATATATTTTTACCTGTGTTGTATTCTTGCCATTCTCATGGAGGGCAAGTTGACAGTGTACATGTGAATTTATTTCTGGGCTTGTTATTATGTTGCATTGTTCTATATAACTATCTTTAGGCCAGTACTACACTGTTTGACTACCATGTTGTAGTATATTTTGAAATCAAGAAATGTGAGACCTTTGGCTTTATTTTTCTTTTCAAAGATTATTTGTTGGCTCTTTGGGATGTTATGCAGTTCCACATGAATTTGAGATTTTTTTTCTATTTCTGCAAAAATTGCTATGGATTTTAATAGGGATTGCATTGAATCTTTAGATGACTTTATGTGGTAGGAACATTTGAACAATATTAAAAATCTCTCTCTTGTGCTAACTCATTTGTATCTTGGAAACTCACACCCTGTCTTCCTTTGCAGAGTACCCTGTTCTAGAGAAACTTGTCTTTTCTACATTCTTTGTCTACTGGTAAAATCTCTTTTCACCACTCATACCGCCAGCCTTCTGTATATGTTCCCAAAGGGCAAGTAGGACCATGAGTTTGTGATGCATTGCCTTTATTGTATATTCTTTCTATGCCTAATTTGTGGAAAGTCTTTATCATGAAAGGGGATTGAGTTTTATGAAGTGAATTTTCTGCATCTATGTATATGATCATAAGATTTTTTTATTCTTTGTTATGTTGATGTAGTGTATAACATTAGTTGATTTTCATATGTTGAACCATCGTTGCTTCTCAAGAGTAAATCCTACTTGATCATAGTGTATTCTTCTAATGTATGTTTGAATTTGTTTTGCTGGGATTTGTTGAGGATTCTTATATCAATTTTCATTGAGGATGTTAACCTACAGTTTTATTTTATTATAGTGTCTTTGATATCAGTGTAGTATTGGTCTTATAAAATGAGTTAGGAAGTGTTCACTCACTACTTTTCAATTCTTTTGCAAGGCTTTAAGAAAGATTTGTGTTAATTGTAATTTAAGAAATTAGTAGAATTTACCTGTGAAGCCATCTGATTGTAGGGTTTTCTGTGTTGAGAAGATTTTTAATTACTAAATCAGTTCTCTTACTTGTTATAGGGATATTCAGATTTTTGTTTCTTCATGATTCAGAATTGGTAGGTCATATGCTTCAAAAAATTTATTCTTTCTAGTCTACCTCATTTGCTAGCAAATGATTTTTATAGTCATTTATTATGGTCCCTTCTATTTTTTGTAGCTATAGTTGTGGAAACTTTCATTTTTTTATTTTGTTTTAGTCTCTTACTATTTTTCTTAGTTTAGCTAAATGTTAACTTTTGCTTTTCTGAAAACTTAGATTTTTTTCTATTCTCTGCCTTATTTAATGCCACTCTAATCTTCATTATTTCCTTTCTTTTACTAATGTTGAACATACATTGTTCTTGTTTTAGTTCCTTGAATAGTATAAGGCTATGAAAAAGTATAAGGTTATGTAAATTTTTCTTCTTGCATGTAGAGATTTACCAGGCATTTATCTAAACTTTCCTTTTACTGCTTTTGCTGCATCCCATAAGTTTTGGTATATGGTATTCTTGTTCCCAGTTTTGTTTGTCTCAACATAGTTCTGAATTCTCTATTGATTTATTCTTTAATTTGATTCATTATTCAAAAGTATGCTTAATTTCCATTTATTTGTTAATTTTCCAGTTTTTCCTCTGCTGATGTTTTCCATTACATTCCATTGTGGTCAGAGAAAATACTTGGTATGATTTTGTGTGTGCACATGTGTGTGTTACTGGGAACTGAACCCAAGGTCTTTGCATTGAACTACAGCCCCAATTTTTTTTTTTAAATTTGAGACAAGATCTCACTGTTGCTAAGTTCCCCACACTGAAATTGAACCTGTGATCTTCCTGCCTCAGCCTGCCAAAGCACTAGGGTTATAGGTGTATACCACTGTGCCTGGCTTATACTCTTATGGTTATACAGTATTTTTGTCTCTTTTGATTTCACCTCTAATTTTTCTAATTAAATATGGCCACTCCTGCTTTGTTTTGGTTACCATTTGCCTGAAATATATTTTTCATCGTTTCGCTTTCAACTTCTATGTGTTCTTAAATGTAAAGCAAATCTCCTATATAAAGCACATAGTTCAATCCTCAGCCAGTGAAGAAATTTTTATAGAGAATTAGATATTTCCATTTTCTCAGCTGTTGGTTTTTTTCTGACTTATAGCTCTTTTGTCTTTCTTTTACATTCTTGCTGTCTTCCTTTGTATTTTGTCGATTTTTGTAGTGATGTGCATGTTCTCTTATTCCTTTCTCAGTTCTCTTCCTCTTCTGTCTCCTTTTTCTCTTGAGCTTTCTTCGTTTTTTTCTTTTTCTCCTCCTCTCCTTCGTCCTCCTCTGTCTTCCTTCTCCTCTGCTTTTTTTTCTCTTCCTCCTTCTCTATCTCCTCCTTCTCCTTCTTCTCAGTGTGTGACTGGGATAGGTACTTTATTTGTGGATGCCATGAAGTTTTTATGAAGTATCATATAGTTTTAACACTGTGTATAAAGATGATAGCAAATTAATTTCAATCACACACATAATTTCTATTGTATGTTCCCCTATCTACACATTTTATCACTGTTCCAAATTACATTTTTAGTGTTTTATATCTATTAACATAGTTTATAGTTACAATTTTATATATTTGTCTGTTGATTCCTATACCTGATTGAACAGTGATTTTCATACCAACATTACAGTATTGTAATATTGAGTGTTGTTGAATATATTTACCTTTATCTGGGAGCCATATACTTGCTTATGCTTCCATTTTGCAATTTAGCATGTTTTCATTTCAACTTGAAGTTTCCCTTTTAGCATTTCTTGTAGGGTAGATGTAGTGATGCTAAACTTGCTCAGCTTTTATTTGTCTGGGAAAATCTTTATTTCTCCATAATTTCTGAAACTCAGTTTTGTTAGATACAGAATCCTAGCTGCCCATTATCCTCCCATTCCCTTCTGGCATACAAACTTTCAGCAAAGAAGCCAACAACTAATCTCATAAGAATTTCCCTTGAATATAAAGAGTCAATTTTCTCTTTTTGCTTTCAAAATTCTCTTTCTCTGACAATTTCTTTGACAATTTTAATGTGTCTCACTACCCACTTACTTGAGTTCCTCTGATCTGAATTGATTTTCTTAAATTTTTGTACCCAGCCTCAGCAACTTTTTGGCTATTATTTTTAACAGTAAGATTTTTCTCATTAATCTGTTTCTTTACATCAAATACTGAATATATTAGTCATCTTGATTCAATCCTACACATTCCAAAGACTCTATCTACTCTTCTTTATTCATTTTTTCCCTTTTGGTCCTTCCTAATTTCACATGACCTGTTCTGGATTTGGATGAACCTTTTTTTTTTTTTTTTTTTTTTTTTTTTTTTTTTGCCTGATCAAGTCTACTCTTGAATACCTCTAGTGAATATTTCCGCTCGGCTATTGCACTCTTCGGCTCCAAAATTGCTATTTGATTTTTTCTCATATTTTCTCTTTGATGACATTGGTTTAATGTCTTGTTTTCTTGAGCTGCCTGAACATCTTTCCAAAGGCTATTTTTAATTCCTTATCATGTACGACATATAGTTTCTCTGGCATTAGTCACTGGAGATTTATTTTACTGTTTTGCATTACCACTTTCATATTTTTTCATGTTCCTTATACCTTTGTGTTTTTATATATGCATTCAAAAACAATAACAGCTACCTTTTATCATCTTTGTGGCAGACTGGGTTCAAATAGGGAAAGACTTTAACCAGTTATTGCAGTTAGGCGTTCTAGAGTTGTCTTCAACCTTTTCTGTGAATGTATCCTCTCTGAATTTGCATGGGTAGATTTCTGCATAGGATTTACTGGACTCTTTTTTTCCCCAATGTTTGTAATCTCTCACTCCCTCTCATGTCTGTCTGCTATGCTGTGGGTGCTCTGTTTTTTGTGGGTTTTTTTTTTTGTTTTGTTTTGTTTTTTACGGCACTAGGAATCGAACTCACAACCTTGTGCTTGCCAGGCAGGCTCTGTGCTGCTGAGCTAAATCCCCAGCCCCGCTGCAGGTGCTCTGAAGCAGCAGCAAACCACAAGCCCTTTTTTGTTCTCAGAGGTTTCCAGTCATTTAGAATATAGTAAATTCTATCAGCACCACAAATCAGGGTAAATAAAAACTAGCCAAACAAAAATGTGAAGCATTGGATATGTATACTTGGTTCCTGTTTTTCTGGAGAGATATTGGAAGACTGCTGTATGTTGTGGTTTGGGGAGGCTGGGATGAAAGGTTGGGGTTGTGGAGGGAGACTTCACCAAGTCATTAACTCTGAAGCCCTGTCAATTAAGTATATATCCATCTTATTTCAAATACAGAAAGGAGGAGATCGCTGTAGTTTTAAAATAAAGTATCTAGCGGCTGGGGATTTAGCTCAGCGGCAAAAGCGCCTGCCTGGCAAGTGCAAGGTCATGAGTTCGGTTCCCGGTACCGGAGAAAACTAAAAAAAAAAAAAAAAAAAACAATAAAGTATCCAAGGAGCAGAATTTAAAAATTTTTGAGAAACAGGAAGGAAGGAGGGAACCTTTTATCAGTATGATTTTCAAGTAGAAAGCCTTATCCTTGTAGTATTATATAAATAGAAGTGGATTTCTGTCTTTCAAACATTTGCATTGGCACATGATTTAAGCTGGATCATTTCTGAGGTCTTTTTTTGGCTCTAAAATACTGTGTGATGTGATGGGGAGCTTGTTGTTTAACCTCTTTGAACATTAATTTTCTTACCTGAAAATGGAGGTGGGGATAATATCCATTTTTGTAAGACTGTTGTGTAAATTAAATGGAAAATCTGTGTGAAATATTTTATGTAGTGCCTGACACCTAATAGGTTTTTAATGAAAGAGTTATGTATGAATGATTTGATGCAATCTAATGAATTCTTGATAGACTAAATAATTCAAATTTCTCTTATCACTACTTCTATCTTATTCTATATCACGGTGTGTATTTGGTTTTTATTTTCATTTCTTATAAGGTTTTATTGTTTAATTGCTTAGAAAGATTAAGCATTTTGTTAGCAGAGGGAATGTAAGCTGAAAGTTGAATACAACAGGAATAAATCCCAACTTAGTATTTGAACATTATTTCTGAAGCTATTAGATTAAAAGCAGTATTTAAGCATGCAAGTAGATGGAATTTGCTTTTCTCTTAGTCAATGTAATTATTCAGATTGACTTCCTGTGGTAAAAGATATTCAGAATGCAGGTTGTGGTAATTCCATTTGCCATGTACAGGTTAGAACCCCTGAGGAATTCCTGGTGTTAACATACTAGAATGACCTTTACAACACGCCTTCCAGAAAATTTATTGAAGAAAAAAATCCTTTGAGCCTAAAACTCTTTGAGCATTATGTTTCTCCCTTAAGTCATATTACCTTAAAGCATTTTGTTCTAATGAACAATTCCTCTAAGGGCCACTGAAATAGCTTAATATGGTTATAATGATATTTGGCAATAGTTTTTGCTTAATGAATCCTGATAAAATAAAATATGGAAAAATGAAGAAAAATACTAGACCTAAAGCCCAAAAGTAAAGGTGTGTAAATCATGCAGACATAAAGTTAGTTGACTCATCTATTTTGGTCTTAACTGTTCAGTGAATGTGTATGGAAATATTTCACAATACTGTTGTGTGTTTTTGTGTTTGTGTGTGCCTATGATCTTAAGTAACACACTGTACTTACTAAGTATCAAGAATTTACCAAGTCAGTACGACTAAGCGTTGAAGTCATTTGCAGAGAGTCAACTTTTCATCCCCCAGTGTATATGTTAAAATAAGCATTAATTTTTTTGCGGTCACAAGTGACAGCCTGCACTCCTAAGATTCAGTAAATTATCAGAGCCTGTGTGCTTCTCATTTCCCACCCATGACATGGTGACATCAATAACTGCTTTCTTACAATAAGAAGGATCCCCATTAATGCATTTGGAGACTTTAAAATGCATATGATAATTCGAATATTAGCAAAATTAGACCACTTAATTTCATATGTATTTGTGGTACTTATAGTATTTTAGATAATGGAGCCCCAAAAGGGCAATTCAAAATCTAAATACATACTTGGGATTATTAACTAGAATAAGAAAATAATATAAATTTCTACAGTCAAAATATGTCATCTGATTCAGCAGTCATGCTTCAGGGCTTAGATTCAATTTTTTTTATTTTTTATTTTTTGGCTTTTCTTTTGAGACAGCATCTTCTTACGCAGTTCAGGTTGGCCTTGAGCTCACTTTGTAGCCCAGGCTGGTCTCAAACTCACATTGATCCTCCTGCCTCAGCCTCCCGAGTGCTGGGATTACAGGCGTGTGCCACCACACCTGGTTTAGATTCAATTTAATGTATTTAAAATACAGTGTAATGTATTTTATGTTACTTTAATAGTTGTAAAATATGTATAACATGAAGTTTCCTGTTTTAAGAGTTTTGAGTGTGTAATACAATGGCTGTACTTCTATTCACATTGTTGTGCAGCCACTACTACCATCTATCCAAAGTATATTTTTGTTTTGCAAAACCCCTTAAGTAATGACACTTAACAATTGCTTTTAGGTCAGGGATTGTGATTCCACCTGACTTGTCCTTGAAAGAGTTAATTTAAGCTAGGAGGTTTGATACACATTATGAAATGATAGGAAAACACTCAAGGGTAAAGGGCAGTTGGGGTGTGGGAAAAGACAAGGGAAAGAAGGAGAAATTTTGTATGTATGTATATACAGGATAGTTAACATAGTTGTTCTACTGTCTTCTATTTCTTTGCTGAAAGAAACTGTCAGTGAGTCCTTGATTGATCAATATTGCATATTTCTATCTGTATTCATGAGAAACCACTTTGAAGATATCAATATGTAATACAACAAGCATTGTTAATTTTGTACCACTTTGTTTGAAACTCTGTATTGTCTGTACTGTTCTTTTGCTATTTTGTAAAATGTTGTCTGTCTGTTAATGTTTTTCTTCTTTTATTTTTAAAATAAAAAAATTGCTTTTACTATGATTTTCTTTTGTGTATAAAGCATCCTATATATTGCAAAGACATATTTTGTCTTATTTGTGTATCAATAACCTTTTACGACAGATAGGAACTTACAGCTCCGAGACGCCCAATAAATAGCTGGTTGTCACTCCTCTGATTAATTGGAGAAGCAGAAGTTGAACGAGGTCATTTGGCTCTGATTATAGTGTTCTTTTTTTTATAGTGTTCTTTATTGCTTATTTCCATAAGTAATGGAAAATTAATTCATTGTTTCTTCTGATTTCTCAGGTGACTGGGATTCATTTTCCTTGATTGGATAACCTGTTGTAAGCTTTGCACTGCTTTCTGGGTTTTCTTTTATACCTAAGTATTTGAGATTTGCATTTTATTTTAAGACTGTCACAGGTTTACTTTAATTAATATCAATAGCTTGAATGATATTTACATAAACTGACCTTAAAATGAACTGACTTTGAAAATGAACTTGCCCAATGAGCGAGCTCTGAGAACATCGTGCTAGGTGACATACTTGTGACAAAAGACACATATTGTGTGATTCCAGTTTTATGAGGTTTATAAAGTAATTCAATTTGTAGAAATAGAAAGTAGAATGGTGATTGTTAGGATTTGGGTGGAGAGGGAAAGGAGGAATTATTTAATAGGTAATTTCAGAAGTTATACAGTTCTAGAGATTGCTTATATAAGAATGTGAATGTACTTGACACAATTGAAACGTACATTTAAACTGTTAAGATTGTAAGGTTTATGTTAGTTTTTAAACTAAAACTGAAGAGTAAAAGAAAAGACGTTGCTCAGTCAAACTAAGTTTTATGATTTTTGACATAAATTTTGAGGGGTTTATGCTGTAGTCTTCTGCGACATTCATAATTCTTTCAAGCTCTAATACCAAGAGAGGCTCTGGGCTATGAATCTAATAACCTTGTTTTTTCCTCTTCTTACTTCATTCACGGTTTCATTGAAGGAAGATGGTCAGATAACATCATCTTTTGAAAACTGTTTCTTTAGTGTGATATCACACCAATGTTCTTCATCCTTTTAAGTGTCCTGCTAGTAAGGATTCAGGAAAAAATACAGTGGGAGCTTTCAAATTATTGATATTGATAACATCTTTCTGGATTTCTGAACCTATTAAGATTCACATTGCATAGTAATTACCCATGCCCTAATAATTTATCTTCTTGAATGGAGTTGGTAGCATCTTAATACAACTTAAATTCAAGATTCATTCATTCATTCCGAAATTACACACTAAATACTAAATGTGTTTCAGCTGGTGCTAGGCGTTAGCCATGAAGGTAAGCAATCTAGATGTAGGCATTTTCACTGTGTTAGTAGGAAGGAAAGTGTAAACAAGTACTGAAATAAAGAATATTTTTCATTGGAAGAATAAATCAGAGCAATCATGTAGATTTTTGTTGATATATGTGAGTTCCAGGTTTAAAAAGTCCTTTTGGAAGACTTGATTTTTTAATTTTCATGTTGAAATCTAGAACTTGGGTATAATGATTGGGAGCATGTCAATGTCTGCATCCCATAAACACATTTAGATCATTATTCCAGTGGTTCAGCTTCTGATAATATAATCAACCAGTGAAAAAATTAGTTCCAAATATCTGGCTGAAGGCCTGATCCTCTTGCCTTTCGCAGAGATGGTTTTGTGAGCTTACTTCCTGCTGCTCGTGCTAGAAGAGATGGGGGAAGAAGAGGAGGAGAGCCCCGAGGCTGAGTGCTTACCCCAGAGTGTAGAGCCCTGCCCAGGAGCACCGCTCCCCTCCTTTGACCTGACTTCAATTTCTTTTGTAATCTCTTTCCAAGTTTGGTGACAGTTGTTGCATTCATACTGTACCTTTTGTTTACTGCATGTTAAATTGTGTTCAGAATATTGGAAGAAGGCATCTCTGCTTTGGACTCACCCTTTCAGAAGCTGTGGGTCTAGTTGGACAGCACTTGGTTAGTTGTAGGTAAACCTGGAGAATTTGAAGGAAGTAGTTTCAGAGTGGGTGAATGGACAATTGTTGATTCTGCTTCATATGTGTGATTTCAAAAGTATAATATGACTCACTTTCAGTAGACTGGAAAATTCTTGTGTAGGCAGAAGTCCAATCCTAGGAGATAAAGCTAAATGTATTATAGCATTATAGTCATAGGAAAAGATGATAGTAATAGCTGCCCTTTATCAAGGGCCTTCTTTCTGATAGCTGCATACATATACCTATTAACTTTAATCTATAATAACCCTGTGCATATAATATTATCTGTATTTTGCAGATGTAGAAATAGAGACTTTAAATACTCAGGCTCACAGAAATATTAAGTAATAGAAACAGATCTGTCAAGTTTCCAAGCCCAAACTTTTAAAAAAAGAAATTAGATCTTCATTCATTGTTTGTTCAGGATTCTCTCCTTTGACAAGTATAAATTACATTTTCCTGCATTGTTCTGATTTAAGTAAATAAGTAGTTATTGATATGCTTTCTCTTAAAAACAATCAGCATTTTTATGTTTAATGTCATCACTTTAAAATGGGAAAGTACATTTCTTTTTTTTTTTTTT
>NW_004955426.1:25695495-25696992 GCF_000276665.1 Chinchilla lanigera | reverse complement strand
AACTCACGACCTTGCGCTTGCCAGGCAGGCGCTTTTGCCGCTGAGCTAAATCCCCAGCCCCTTACATTTCTTTTGATTGTCCACAAATACTCTACTGAAAGCAAGACACTTTGTAGACATGGGAGCTGAAGCTTTGTCACACTCTCTTGTGGATTTATGCCATCACTTTAAAAAATTGACCTAGGTATTAATCCTTAATAAGTGGAGAACAAACCCAACAGTACTAAATGTTGGCAAGAGTGAGATTAAGTTCTACTTTTGGCCTTAAATTAAGAATTGTGTTTTCCTCTATACTTTACACTTGGCAGCAATGTGTCATCATACCAGCTTTTTACTAGATCGATAAAAAGCAGATGTTATAAATGAAAACAAGGTTGAGCGCAGCTACATCCGTCTCACAAGTGCCTCAGTGCAACTTCGAGGTTGTGTCCCAAAGGACATTGCTGCGTTGTGAAGCTCAGCGTCTCAACAGGTGATGCATTGGTTGTCGACCCTGAGAAATAGCAGTTTGATTCTGATGGCTTTTTTTTTTTAATCAAGTGTAGAACCTTTCCCAAAATACTGCTTTCAGGAGATTTTTCTTCACTAATGTTTTGGTAAAAATCATTATTATTTCTGCTGAAAGGGAATTATTTTCACCCGAATTCAGAACAGATTGTGACAAAGCTTCCGCTCCCATGTCTCCAAAGTGTTTTGCTTTCAGTAAAGTATTTGTGGACAGTCAAAAGGCATGTACTTCCCTACACTTTAAGAAAATGTCTTAATAGAAAATTAAATGAAAGAAAGAAATCCTACTGGGCTCTTTTTCTCCGTGGGGAAAAAATGGCCGCAAATGAAACAAACATTTAAATGTACTATAGTTTAAAAGGCACCACTCTCTTTTTTCTAAAACCAATACATTTGATCATTTTTCATGATACGGTGCTCTTTCAGACTGCTGAACTGTGTGTCACATACAGTTACTCTCAAGAAGCTTTTTTTTGTATCTTCCACTGTTTATGAATGTATTCACTAGTCTAGACATTTATATTTTTACAATTTGTGTTGTTAACAGTGTTTTATAACAAACTTTATTGAAGTTGAAAGAGTTATAATTTGAACTTCAATATTTAAACTGTTACAGTTTTTTTGTTAAAATATACATAATATAAAATTTACCATTTAAACAGTTTTTAAATGTAAACATCTGTGCCATTAAGTACATTCAAGTTGTTGTGCAACCACTACCTTCATTCACCCCCAGAACTTTTTCGTTTTCCCCAGCTGAAACTCTGTACCTATTAAACACTAGCTCCTCATCATTCCCCGCTGAGGCCCTGCAAGCCACTGTGCTGCCTCTACGAATGCAACCACTCTAGATGTTTCATGTGGTTTGTGTTGGTTTGGGGCTTCTTTTTGCAAGGGAGAACAATATAATACAGGACACATATTTTATAAAATTATTTATAATAGTCACCCAAAGAACCATATACAAGAGAGTACAGGAAATCTGTCCAC
>NW_004955426.1:25687322-25695153 GCF_000276665.1 Chinchilla lanigera | reverse complement strand
CAATGATCATGATGACCGAGTTCCCATCAGGGAAGCCAATGCAGCAAGCTTCTCCAGGAGACCAGCAGTGCACCATCTTCCCCGCTGGAGCCAGGAAGCGGTGCTCAGAGTGAGGACCAGAGCTCCCCCAAAGTAAACTGATGCCATTCTCAGTGCCAACAAGGTTCCGAGCTCCTCAGAGGATGAAAACAGCCAAGTTCATCAGGAAAGCCAGCATGATGAGCTCCTCCCAAACAACCAACAGCTCCTTGGGAGCTTCTACCAGCTCCCAACAGCCTTTTCCCGCTCCCAACAGCCTCTCCTTTTCCAGGTCTGCCTCTTATGCTGCTGGCAACCATCCCCAGGTAGTCCTCCCACATCCAGCACCGCGCTTACTCAGTTCAGCTGGGGGTTATAAGTTGACCACTAGTCATCAATCTACTACATGGTTGAAATCATATTTGTCTTTTTGTGACTGACTTATTTCACTTGACTTTTGTCCTTGTTATAGCTTATATCAGAATTTCTTTTTTTTAAAGATTAAAATAGGATTATATGTAATATATTTTGTTACCTATCTGTCTCTTGAGAAATGCTGAGTTACTATTACCTTTTGGATTTTGTGCGTAACGCTGCAGTGAACATGGGTATACAAATATCTGGTTCTAGTACTTGTTTTCACTTCTGAGTACAGGCTTAGAAGCAGAAGTACTGGATCACGTCGTAATTCAGTTTAATATTTTAAGCAACCTGATAGTTACAAGTTTGCTGCTTTAGGCAGTCTCTTACATGCTGGGACCTCTTTACACTTGGATCTTTCCTTTTTTGTTTTCACCTGAAAAATAATTAGCTAAGTGGATTTCCACTGTGTTTAGTATGGAAGTAAGCAAGTAGGAGGGATACTTAACTGAGTGAAATATGTCAGCTTCGGTAAATATATTTTATGACATCTGTTTTAATCCCTGAAAGATCTTCCTATTTTATATACTTTTCACTTACTAAGATTGTAGAGTGGTGACTTCTAGGAAAGGAAGACATTTTATTTGAATTAAAATTATTAGATCTAGAGGTTAATTTAACTATGTATAAATATATGTTCTAGTAAAGAACCAAATATTAGATGATATCCATAACAAAAGATATTTTTTTAAAATTCATGGATTATTATGAGTTATAGATGTTGATTTTTGTACCTATTTCAGGCTCTAAACAGATATTTGTATTAGTGTGTGGAATTATTGTCTAAATCTAGGCTTTGAAATTCAAATAGAATCCTTTGAACACTTGTCAAAAAACTGAAAACAAAGCATAATAGACTGGTGGCAGAAGTAGCTTTAATAAAGGCCAGAAGATGGACTTGAAATAAAATCATATAAATAAAAAATTGTGTGGATAAGCAACTTAACAATTAGGTTGTTATGATTATTAAATATTAGATATTTAGCTCTGATATATGCAAATCAGCTCCATCATCTATCTGTCAGTTAAGGCCAACAGTCAAGAATTGTTTATGATGGAGTAACTTCAGTCAGTCTTTCTAAACTCCTAATTCTTTGTGATAAATGTGATGCATTATTGTACAAAAAAAAGTTTCTTCTGACTACTTATCATTTAACTTTTCTGGTAAGAATTAACTCAGTGTGTGTGCCTCTGAGACTTTGAAGACTATATGTAGTATTGTTGTGAGAAAACCCAATTGAAAAGGATTCTATTATTGTGATATTTTGCACATAGTCCACTATTACCTACTTCTTCATGAAGTGTACAGGTCAAATTAAATGCCTCCTGCATTATCAATCAGAAGATCAGTGACTGAGGGTTCTTCAAGACTATTTTTTCAGGCAAGGCAGTACTTAGCCACTCCTATACTTTTTCAGGAAGTTTTTAAACTCTTTCAAACACCTTCAACCCCACCCCTGGTCTTTACAGGCCTGTCAGCAGTCCTTAGGAACTGCACTCTTTACAGGCTACCTTCAGAATGTTTATACTGATGGTGATTTTTCCCATCTATTCATAGCAGGCCATTCTGACCTAGATCATTTGGGGAGGAAAGAGAGGCTGCTAAGGATGAAGGCTTTTAATGAGGCTTTTTTTTCACTGAAATCTTTGCAAATTAGGTCAGTTGCAATTGCAATCTGATAAAAGCAGAGGATAATCTGTAGTGGATAATTCTGAAATTGCACTGAGACAGAGGACAGCCTCTTCAAAATGACTTCTGATGCCTAGATGAGATTTTTTTTTTCTTGTTTGAAGCAAACCATGATGATGAGAAATCTATAGTTTGAAATTACTGTGGTACAGGAAGGCTGGGTCAAGGAATTGTGGAAGGGATATTTTAGTCCGAAATACCACTGCAGACCAAGGAGCTGAAAAAACAGGCCCTTGACCCTTTATTCTGCCTTTCAAAATGAAGCCAGATAAGAGCCACTAGCCTGTCTGAAATGAGGATGCCGATACTCAGAGGAGACGCAAAATTGGCTCAACTTCTGTGAGCAGACACTCAATCTAAGTTTTCTGATACAGAATTCTAGTTACTTTCTAGTTATATCATGCTAATAAAAGTGTTCGTGGGGGGGGTACTGCTGTTTGAACCCAGGGCATCTGCAGTAAATGACATCCCCAGCTCTTTTTAAATATTTTATTTTTAGACAAGCTCACCAAATTGTTAAGTTGCACAGACTGGGCTCAAACTTGTGGTTGTCCTGCCTCAGCTTCCCAGAGTGCTGGGTTTATGGCTATGTGCTGATTTCTAATTTTTATTGGTTATCTATGAAAAGCTCTACATTATACGGTAATAATGGATTAAAAATTACTGCATGGTTAGAAACTACAGCTGTTACTGGTAGAAGAGCTAATTCTTAAATTTTTATTTTAATCTAAATTACTTTAATCTAATTATTTCATTAAATGTTTGTGACTGCACCATTAGAATAACACCTTTAGTTACATTTTTCAGATGAGGAAACTGAAGGTGAGAAAAATGAAGCGCTCTTATTTTTCAGATTCGCACTGCCAGAGATATCACTTGAGCTCTGGCTTTTAGGCGGTGAGGGAGTTTTTCCTTATCAGCTCACAGAGCTAGAAAATGTATGAAGCAGGCAGCAGGCTAAATTTGGCCCACAGGCTAGTTTTCTGACTTCCGGATTGGTGTCTGGCAGTATACCACATATGTATACACTCACACTATATGTATATATGCACATGCATTAAATATACTTGCATCAGGAAATGGGAAGAACTTCGTCATGCAAAATACATTAGGGAAATCTATGGAAACTACATTTTCAACCATCTCAAAAGTAGTGGAAGATGAACACGTTAAGCATTACTTCACCTCAGAATTAGTTTTGGCCCTTCCTGAAGGTCGTGATGAAAACTTTGGGATTTTTTTTGTAGCTCCATTTTAGCCCCTAAAAAATGTAGATAATAATACTTTCTATGCTGAGGTCCCCAAGAACCACCTCAGTTTCCGTGATGCGCTGGGGCAGTGATGGCAAACCTTTTAGAGCTGAGGGCTCAAACTGCAGCTCACAACCCACTTATTGGCTTCCAACGCTGCAATTAAACTTCACACTGAGGTTTTAGTTAAGAAAAAACAACTGTTAGCTGACGCTCAGCTGCTGGGGCAATTTGGCTTGTGTGCCCCCTGTGGCATGTGTGCCTTAGGTTTGACATCACTGTGAGGTCATCACAGAAGTCAGGGTACGGTTGTACTCACAGCTATGATATGCTACAGTGGAAGCATACAAAGAATGTCAGTACAAAGAACGGGTACCCAGGGAAAATTCTGGGGGAAACCAGGTGCAAACTTCCAGTGGTCCTCACCCAGTGGAGTCACATATAACATGTTTACTCCTCTCAGCAATGAGTTGTGAGAACAAAGGAAGATGTTGCTAACCCAGGAAAGCTCACTGTGTCTTCAGAAGCTAGCATTTTTATTTGGGTCTGAGCAGGTAGGCAGACTACTTACCATGCAGCAAATTCCAGACATCCAGAAGTAAGCAGATATTTAGATTAAACTATATTGTTTGTTCAAATATTTTGGGAAATCTTTATGACTTCAATCTGAAATGCCCCCTCAAAGTCTCATGTGTGCAGCAGTGAGGATCATGGAAAATCTTGAAAAGTGGTTGGATCATGGCCTACTGTGCTCATCAGTGATTGATCCACTGCAAAGCTCACAGCTGCATGTGCTCTTGAAAGGCAGGGTCTGTCAGGGGAGGTGGGTCACTGTGGCATAACCTGGAAGGGTATATTGTTCTCCGTGTTCTTCTCTCTCTGATTCTTGGTAACCCTGATGTGAGCAGCTTCCTACCAGCGTGCTGTCTTTTTTTTGGAGTTGCTTTACCAGGCATGAACTGAATGAGACCGCTGAAACTGTGAGCCAAAATAAAGCTCTCCTCCTTCAATTTATTGGTACTGTATTGATATTTGTGAGTGTTGGGTGTTCTGTCCCGGTGAAGAGATAGCGACAATGACATAATCCACTGATCAGTTCTAGCAATGGTGATCCAAGTTCTTAGGTGCCAGCCCAGACTGAAACCTGTAAGTAGATCTTTATAAGAATATTGGCCAGGCCTGACATGCTAACATTTTTCTGCACATCTCCAACAAAAGTGAGGATGACGGTAGTATACTGTGCTTTGGTAATGCCTGACAGATAATGAGCCCAAAAATCTGCACACTTCATTATCCACAGATAGACCAGGAGGCAAGAAGTACAAAAGTTGAAAATCTCACAAGATGTTGTGTATGTCATATTCTTTTGAAGATATATTTTTGTGTTACTAATCATTACAAACACACACACACACACACACACACACAGTCACCACACTGAAAAATGTCATTAACTTCATCTTTGAAGCTGCAACAATGACAACATGGCCTTCCAGCTATCTCTTGAATGTTATTCTTTGTTGGACAAACTCTGAAGTCTACACACAAGAGGCAATGTTACCCTGAATTTCAGGATTCCTGTGAGAATGTGATGCTCATTCTTAGGGACTGCTGAGGTTTGTATGTTTGTTTGAAACTAATGGGAGGAAGAGACCTCTTGTAAGTTTTTACTGAGGGATGGGAAGAGAGGTTATATCCAAGTCCTATAAGAGAGGTTACATCCAAGTCCTATTGATAGGGCAACTTTTGCAGGCTGCTCTACTATTTCCTTCTCCTTCTGCTCAGTAAGCCTGAATATGGGATGGTTCTCCTAATAGTTCAGGTATTATAGTACTTGTATTTGGGATCAAGAAAAAAATGAGAAATGTGCTCTACTTGTACCAGTGCCCAAGTTATATTTTTTGTTGTATTGTAGAATCCTAATAATTGTAATTGATTCATTAAAGGCCCAAGATGTCAGAGTTCCTCCTTTATTCTTTTGAGATACTGTTAATCCTCAATTTTCTACTAATGGATTTTCCACTTTGTGACTAATTTACATGCTAATTTTTAATACCAGGCAGGGTCTCCACAGTCATGCAGAATATTTTTCTTCATATGTAGAATTTCTAGGCATTAAAAATACTTAAAAAGTAAAGCACTTATAAATAAATCTACATAAAATATCATAAGGAGATAGAAGAAAGTTATAGTTTCATTAACTATTTTGGATTATTTACCAAGCTGTGAATATTTGAATTGACCATGAGTATTTTCTAAATAACACATGTTCTCTTGAAAAAATAGAAACATGATTCCTCTGTTCTGCATGTGGAATGCAACAATTATCCTTTTATGATGGAGATGTAATTTAAGATTTATATTCACATGTAAGATGAGTGGTTTTTCCTTTGCTGTTCAGTTGATGGATCCCTAAATATTGAGGAACTGAGACCAAACTAAAATTCATCTAATAATCTGGAGCATTTCTGAAAAACACTTTAACCACCAAACCATCATTACTTTTTAAAAAGCAGAGCTGTAAGTCACAGCAGTTTCATGTCTAAATAGAACAATGTGGTTAGCCTATCATGAAATTTCATGTTATTTTATTTTATAGAAGTTATGGTCTAGATTGTTTGTTTTCTTTTTATGTGCCTGCGTTAGTTATCCAAGGACTTTAAAAGAAATTCTCTTGGATGAGAGCTCAGTAACCACTGTTTCCAGTTCTGTCATATACAATTTAATATAGCTTATATGCTTCTTTAGCACCTTACATCTCTTGCTGACTTTTGTAGCCAGGAAATCTAAAGTCATGAGAATAACTATAATTAGAGAATGAAGAAAATAAATAGTTTACCCCTACTCCACTTAGGTCATACTCCACTTGTTTTGAGTTTTGTAGTGTGTATATAATTATCTATTCAAGATATTATTTACAAAACTTCACCTACCTAGGAAGAACAGGTGGATTGTTTACCTGTTCATATTCCTATGCTTTGTCACACCCCTCTAGTGACTTTTATCTAGCTGTATCATGGCAAGGGCTTTCTGTTGAATTCCCTAACTCGTTTATGAACTCCTTAGGGTTAGGAGTGATTTCATTTAACCCAGTCAGGATCTCACATGATGGGCACACAGTAGGGTTTCAGTAATGATTGCCTTTTCATCTGACATGATTTATCCTATTGTTTTTTCATTTTTAACTTGTTATTTATGGTAATAAGTTTATAAAAAAAGAGTAATATCTAAAAGATTATATAGTACAGTGGTTTTTATCGGAAAGCAAAACTTCCCTGTCCAGTCCCTTCCTGTGAATAAACTGCTCTTAACATTCTTTTAGCAGCATCTCCTGCTGTTTATCTGCATATTTCTAAATAACAATCATATTGATGCTTGCTGATTTGTCAAATTATAGACAGTATCTATTGACTTATGATATTGTACTTGAGGTCTTAGTTCTCTTACTGATTCCTGTTGCCTCTGACCCTTACCATGCATCATTCTCTTATTACAGTTATGGTATCACTTTGTAAATTATTTAGTTGTGTACTTTCCCATGACTGGGTAGCTATTGTACACTATTAAACCAACATGCTATGATTATATTTTACTTATTTTTTCTAAAGTTCTAAATATTGGGGATCAAATCTTAAAAGTTAAAGACAATGATACAGATTAAATTCTGTATGGCTATGATGCTCCAAATGTTCAACAGATTTGTCACTCATGTGCAGTAAATGGTCACAATTCAGGGGACCAGCACTGTCCCTGCACTCCCCACTCCTGAGCCCTCGAAAGCATTGTTCTAACACATATTGCTCTTTAACTCTGATATACAGCTGTTCTTTAGGTTTGACTCTTCTGATCTCATGTAGAATTTCCTATATTTGGAGGTAAGGTCTGTACTTTGTGTGACTTAATAAAGAAAATGATAAGACTAATTGGCATGTATTATGTAAGGCACTATTTCCACATATTATGTCACTGAATCATATATGATCATGAAGTAGGTACTATTATTATTCTACTTCACCAGTGAAGAAGTTAAAGTGCACAGAAGTTAAATTCCTTGTTGTTACCACCCAGCTAGAAAATAGAAGAGTCAGAATCAAAATTCTGTTTTTCAGCATCTGTATCAATCATTTCAACATGTGCCTGTATTACATATGACAAGGATGTAAAATTTTGGATCTATAGATATCAGAAAATATAATTATTTTGTGCTCATGATTTATCTCATGTTTTGAACTCTGATCATTTCTTTTGCCTTATTCACTTTGCTGTGTAACTAATTTGTGGTTCTTTCAATTTATAAACATATGCTTTTTGCTCTCATAAATTTTCCTTTACTGATTCTTTGCTGACTTTTTCTATTTTTGTTTCTTTATAAAAATTCTAGAGGCTTGGGATTTAGGTCAGCTTCATAGCACCTGTCTGGCAAGCGCAAGGTCGTGAATTTGATTTCTGGTAC
>NW_004955426.1:25633048-25687222 GCF_000276665.1 Chinchilla lanigera | reverse complement strand
GTATTTAGGGCTAATACTAGATAAAAGCTTATTGGAGGCTCAAAGATGATGATGATGATGATGATATAAAGGCGGTGAATATATATGTGTTGGGAATGACAAGGACTCTGTCCTTGACACTCTGGTCAGGCAGTTCTAGGCCTCGAACTTCAGTGTCCCTCCTTGTCAGCCCTGCCTAGCCCAGTTTTAACCCGTGCCATCACCAACCTTCCTTTGCAGTTCCCTGGGTGATGTAACCATAGTTTTGACTTCAACAAGAGCCCTCGAAAGTCATGTTAGCCAGAATTCTCCCTTACACTTACTGATTGCTCTTAGAAAATTTCTACCAATTGACCCCTGTTTCTTGACTGTAAATCTCCACTTGCCCAACTTGTATTTGGAATTGAGTCCAGATCTATACTGAGGTCTCTTTTCTTTAGTTGTGCTATCTTCTGATAAGATCTTGTTTTTACCACTTTACTGTCCAGGTATTAATCCTGAGGATTCATTGGAAGGTGATCAGGTGGCAAGTACTCAGGGAGACACTGCTCCAAATGTCTCGTGAATGTTTTGTTGTTATTGTGGGTGGTTGCTTGTTTGCTCTTCTCAGGAGCTCTTCAAGTTATGCATAAAAAGTATTTTAGTCTTTTGCTTGTTCAGGATTTTAGAGAGACCAGAACCCAAGCTGGCAGTTTTATTATTTACTGAAATTTGCCCATCTTTAATTGCCACATTATAAGCCTCTCTCTTAGATCAGTTTCCCCCAGCAAAATCTTGGTTCTGTCCTAGTTCTAGAGGAGAAACCTGTGCCCATGGTATGGGGTGGAGGAACAGACTCATATATCAGTGCTCCGACTCATAGACTTCTGGCTCGCGCTTGTTTCCAGCTTGTCGCCTCATTGCAGCTTCCATACCCGGTGCTTCTGAATCTTCTATTTCCTCAGGGTTCTGTGGAGTGACTGTCTCTCCTTTCACATCTTCAGGTTCTTCGGTTTCACCTTTTCTTTTGTTCTTCTGTGGTTTTCACTCATTTGTTTATCCACGTTATATCTTTTAATATTTATGTCTCAATCTCCTTCCTTATTCTCCTTATTTGTATAATTGTTCATTACCCCCTCCCAAAGGAGCTGTAGAGAAACATGCATATTTAATTTGCCATATTTCCTAAACTAACTCTGCAGCGTGTGTATTTATACGATGTTTCAGCTGGCAAAGCTCATTACAAAGAGCTGCTGGTCTGGTTCACGGCAAAGGCTTTTGTTGAGTTCTTTCTAAAGTAACTATTACCAGTCCCTTCTTGTTTTTGGCTTCACCATGCTTATTCTCTGTGTCATTTAAAAGAAGCCAGGGGTTTAGGAAAGAGATTATGGATAAGCTCTGTCAGTACCTAAGAGCTTTCATCTGAGTGAAATAATATTGTAGATTAATTAATGATTCATGCCATTAAGAAAAATATTGAAAACATATTGGCATAAATGAATACAAAACTTAATCTTTCTCATTCATTATTTCATTGGTGGTGTTTTAAAAATAATTATTTATGTTTTATAAATCATCATGACTCTTATATACTTTATAGCTAATGTGAGTTTCTCTCTACATTGCTAAATTCATATATTAACTTTATATCATATAAAAAATATACTTCTCATGTACAATAATCATTTTTACATACTTAAAATAGTTTTGATGAAACCTTTAAGAACAATTGCTGATTATAATGTGTTTTTATCAGGCATTTGCATGTAAATTTTTAAGTTACATTTTTATAAGATTTCGATCTATTTGGAGACTGCAACACTTCATAAATTGAGTGTTTGAAAGAGTAATACTTCTTATGAGTGCTGTTTAATGAGATCTTGGGAAAAAGATGAAAGAAATAGGTCCTCTTTTGTGTTTGTGCAATGATAAAGTGAGGAAAGAGAAAAGACTTAATTAGGCAATTTGTTTCTTATTCAAGACCTTATCTTGTAGGTTAGAAATTTAGGGCTTAAAGACCCTTGACCAATTTCATAACAGAAGTATATTTTCACATTGAGTTGAGGAGGAAGGTTAGTAAGAAGCATCAATAAGGGAGCTGAGACAGCAGCTTTTTCCTCAGGCGATTTCAAAAGTCAGAGCAGAGCTAAAAATAGATGTTTGTAATGGCTAGGCCAGTTTTCAGACCGCAGACACACTCCCGGGTCCTTACGCCTGCTCAGAGCATTGTTTTAGAATATGCAGTCTGTGGATACCCTTAAAAACTCTGAGTTACTACTCTTTTATTCAAGCTTTTTTTTAGTCCATTAGTTCATGACTGGATTAAAAATAAAGATAAAACTAGGACCAAGTGAAGACTTCTGATTCAAGGGAATGAATTGAGAATTAGGCACATGTCCAGTCCTCTCTCACCTGCTTCAAACTCATGAAAAAAAAAAAACTGGCCAAATACTTCTAAAAATTAAAGGGGTTGGGATGTGTTGTTATCTACATGTATGAAATCCACACAAGGAATATAACCTTTATGTACTGCAAACATGTGCAAAAAAAAAAGGAAGGGGATTGGAAAGGAAGGAAGAGAGAGAAAGGGGAATGAAGAAGGAATTAAGATGTATTATGTATATGCATAATACAAGGAAGGGAAACATTATGTACTACACACATGTACTAATACTAAAAAATTTAAAAATAAAAAAGTAAAAATAAAACCACAAAACATAAATGGTAAAACAAATTAATCCATAAATATTTTAAATTTTGGAAAAAGGAAGCATCTAGAGAATACAAATAAAAATACTTGGGGAAGAAAGAATGTATGGGAAGTAGGCACTGAAGTTTAGAGACATTCAAAAGTATTGCTAAACTAATCTTCTTTAAAAGGACCCCATTGCTGAGTACTAAATCCAGAGCTAGGGCTTTCTTGAAAGTACTCTAGGTTTACCCAGAGCTGATCTCACAATCAAGTAACCCTGAGATGCACTTTCAAAATGATGAAAAGCACTTGAGAAGATTCAAATAATGAAAAACATGCCACGCATTTAGCAAGCTGAGGAATCTACATACCATAAGATATGCGTAACTGAGCAATCAGAAACAATTTTAAAATACTCTTTAGTCTTTAAAAGATAAAGGATACAATAGAAACACTAAAAAAATCCAAGAGATAATAACATAGGAAGTGATAATGTAGCAAGAAGATATTTGGAAAATTATCATTAAAATTCATAAAACTTAGTAATATAGTGACTAGGATAGAAAGAAAACATAATTTCATATGTCAACTAGAAGATCAAAAACATCTGAGGAGAGGGTAATACATGGTTATAACACAAAGGTATTGTTGGAATCAGGGTTTTACAGGGGAATAGATTTAATACAGAGCACATAATTTATAGGAATATTTCATAATATTCACCCCAAAAGTCAAACGCAGAGGCGTGCAAGAGATCTGCCCATGCATTAGAGAAGAAAAGAATCCAGCTGAAGGCCTGGATCTCATAGCAATGTCCTGCATGAGTCCAGCTTTAAACCTAGAGCCCATAACAATGCCTCCCACAAGTCCAGCTGGAGGCCTAGAGCCAGGACGGTATCTCATGAAAGTCTGTATCAAGGATCCACACTAGGGAGGCCCAGACAGAAGCTATATAAAGAAAGTTCAGGGGCTGGGGATTTAGTTCAGCGGCACAGTGCATGCCTGGCAAGTGCGAGGTCGTGAGTTCAATTCCTCGTACCGGAAAAAAAACAAAAAACCAAAAAAAAAAAAAAAGAAAGTTCAACATACATATGTTACAAATGCAGAAAGGAAAGCATACAGAAACTATTTAAAGAGATAATGGTGAGCATTCCCCAGAACAATAAGACATAAATCTTCAAATTAGAAATGTTTTCTGAGTACTAAGATAAACAATAGCCAGGGAAAGCAAAAACAATTTTTGAAAGTGGAGACTGAAGGCAAGTAGAATGTTTGCTTATTTATTTATCTCGTTATATTACTATCAGTATCTTTAGCATATGCACTATACTATTTACAATACCCAAGGCAGTAATACCATAAGTAATTTTTTTCTACTGCTTGTGGTCAAGTCAACCAAATCTGAAACTCACTAATATTTGTTTCTGAGGGGTGTCATTTTAGGAGCTCTTTAATAAATAATTGCAATCCACCCAAACTGTAAAATCTTGATAAATGGACCTTCCAATGTCCTGGAAGTGTAGAGCACAAAACTCTTCAGATCAAAGCTCTCTGACAAGTTAAACTAGTCACGGATGCTATCAGACTAAAAGTATAGGATAATAATCATTTCGTGACTGGTTCTAGGTTTGATGTTGGGCTGGTCTGTAAGTGGCGATTGACCTGCACAACTGTGTTCAGCCTCTTCTGCTGCCCGCAACGATCCTCAGGTGGGCCTCCCACACCCAGCACCGCGCTGCTTCAGTTCAGCTGGGTGGTCGAAGTTGACCACCACAATATCCTTATAAAAAGGGATCTCAGAGAGTTCAATTGTCCCCTTTATGCTACAAAAAGATATAATGAAAAGTTGGCAATCTACCACCCAGAAGACTTTCACCAGAACCCAAACATACTGGTAGCTTGACCGCAGACTTCCAGTCTCCAGAACTCCCAAAAATAAATTTTTGTTGTTTATAAGATGATCAAATCTGTCATATTTTTGTACAGGTGGATTACTGGTTAGATGAGACCACAACTATCCCATACAGTGGAGTTGTTAAAGATATAGTATATAAACTTGTCTCCTCTAATACAAGTTTGCTCAGAATTCTAACATGCTGTTTTCAGTTTCTTATCTTCCCTCATTCTTCGCAAGTCAATCTGACTAGTGTTCTCCCATTTTACTAAAAATGCTTGCTCTCTCTAAGTCTCTGATAAGTCTACGTTGGTCAAGCCAACAAATATTATTTATCCTTTATTTTAGCATCAGTTCATAAAGTTGAATGTATGCTTTCTTTAGGAGGACACTTTATTCTTCAAATGGAACTCTCGTGGACTTTATATCTGTCTCTGAAGTTGACCTGAAGTCAATTCTGAAGTCAATTTTCTTCACTCTTCCTCTACTAGCAAATTTCTAAATCGTATAGTTAGGGTTTATCCTGGACCTTTTCTCTTACTCTATATGAGATTGTTATTTCTACAACATTGAATACCACCTATATAACCTGCACATTTCTATTTCCAGCCACGATTAATCTTTTGAGTTCCAGGACTGCTCAGCTGCCCGTATTACATTCTCATCAGATTGTGTTATGTGTTGCAAATGTGGTCAAGCTGTATTTCTGATCATGCTCCGTTTCCTTTTCCTCATCATTTTCTAACCTTTTATTAATTCACTAGTTCTGTCCTCCTGGTAACCTCACAGTGATACAATGTCAACTGTGTCTTTAGCCATAATCACTTCTGAGGAAATAATACTAGATTTGTAAACTGGATCTGGTCTAGGATTGATTGTTTGCCTGGTACAGACACCTAATTTTAGCTTTTCTAAATATAGTGACTCATAAGTTTGCATCTCCTTTTTTTTTTTTTTTTTTTTTTTTGGTTTTTCTCTGGTACCAGGAACCGAACTCACGACCTTGCGCTTGCCAGGCAAGCGCTTTTGCCGCTGAGCTAAATCCCCAGCCCCGTTTGCATCTCCTTTACAGAGGCATGGCAACTACTGCCTGGACTAAACATTGTGCCAAAACACTAGCCTCTGGCACGTGTGACCTGAGGCTCTCTCGGGCTAGTTGGAGAGCTTTAAATACTCTTTAAGACTGCAGGTAGATAAAAGTTGCCAAGTATGAGGCATCTGCTTCTTTGATAGATTTGATTCCTAAAATAAAATGGAGTCTGTTAATGGAAAACATAGAAATGTGGGACTAAGTTATCACAGTTCAATTTCTGAGTCATCTTTGTGAAAAGAGGGAGGAAGTGTTGGAGTGGAATGTGATTGGGTCCTGATTACAGCACTGGACTGGTCTGCTGCTATGATTGGGGAACAGAATAACTTGCTTCAACTTCTCTCTCTCTCTCCCCCAATCATCTGAAAGATTATCAGAAGCCTCGGAGGTACTGTAGAAACAAAGCTAAGAGCAGAAATATTAGTGTAGGCTACTAAATGAGGCAGTCACAACAAATGTACTTATAACCTCGAGACTTGGGAGAAACCACTGTGGTTTTACTCTTCATGTAATAGAGGAGAAAAGCTTTTCTGAGCACATATGAAACAGATTGCAGTGAAGTGAAGAATTATTACTTTAAAATGTATTATTCTCTCTCAAACCTTTACAGATTTATGAAGTAGGAGGGATAATTTCCGGATCTTTAGTAAGATGCTAAAAAGAGAAAAGAAGAATGGAAAAAGAATGCAAGGAGGGAGGGAGGGAGGGAGGGAGGAAGGAAGGAAGGAAGGAAGGAAGGAAGGAAGGAAGGAAGGAAGGAGGGAAGGAAGGAAGGGAGAAAGGAAGGAAAGAAGGGAAGAAAGGAGAGGAGACAGAGAGGGAGGGAGGGAGGAAAGGAAAGTAATTTTAGGCATATGTATGCTATTCCTGTAGACTTCTTTAACTTAGAATTCTCTTCCTTTCATTCCTAATGCATAAAATACTTGTGTTCACCTTTTGGTGTTGCCTCCTGTATAAGTTTATGAAGTCTGTTCCAATACCTAAATGGGCAATTTATTTTCATGTATTTTTAGTAAACTAATATAATACCAAAATTATTAAATAATTTGATTATTCTTTTAATTCTCCATAGTCCAGATAACTGCTGAGTCCTTCAGAAAATAACAAACCAATTTTTCCAGAACATAGATTCAACACTACTGAGAATATTCTAAATGAATTTGCTAATAAAATATAAAAAAATAAAAATTTCCTGGTACCGGAAAAAAATATAAAAAAATAAAAAATAAAAACAATAAAAATTTACCACATTTGGAAGCCAGGCTTATTATAAGCTCTTTGATCAAAGATATATAGCATCTAAGCAACAACAGCAAAAAGCAAAAGAAAAAAGAAAAAAGATAATTCCCAAACAATCAAAGAGTAGCTCCAGTCACTTTGTACATTCATAAACAAGAACTTTAAAATACTTACAAATTGCAAATTTGTAAGCCACTTGGTGATTATACATAAAATCTAAGTATTAAAGATTTCAAATAAAATTGTATTTTATAAATCCATAATAATTTCATCATAAATATGGCCATGTATCTTGCAATTCTTATAGAGTAATAAGGGCTCAAAATTACTTTTTATAGAAACATACTTAATTTTCTGCTCACCATAGGCACAATGGCACTAAAATAAAAGTCATACATAAACTTTAAAAAAGATAGATCTGATCATCCACATATCAGAAGATGGTGAATCCATGGATATGAATTGTACACATCAAAATTAAACTTTTCATCTGAACACCTCTATTCACCAATATTTTAAAGGGTTTAGATACAGTTTAACAGGAGCAAAGATGAAGTACATTAAAATTCAGTTAACTCTTCAAATTTAACAGCATATTTTCCAGCATGATAGGCACTGGTGTGCTAGAAATGAAAATTTCCTGCCTCTGAGATGCTTATAAAACAAGTGGGGAGACAAAGGACCGAGGAAAGCATATCTAGTGGAGACTGCAAATCATTACATTATATTCTGTATGCATATATCTTTGCTGGAAAACGGGCTATTGAATTCTCAATTCTAGTTCTTTTTCTCTCTGCAATGCACATGTAAGCTGTTTGTTAGATCTGACTTTGATCTGACGCTGTGGCTGATGGACCATCTTGACCTCTACCTTTAGGTCATTGCAGGAGTTGTGTTCATGTATCTAGTCAGCCTTCCTTCCCTTTCCCTCCATACCTTAGTAGAACGATAGGCACACAATAGATGCTCAGTGAATGCTGATGCTTGATTATACCCTTAATAGAGGTAACCCTTAAGTTGGGTACAAAAGAAAGTTTATGAGAATAGGTGTGAATCTGACTAAAGACGTTGGCACCTAGGAAGAGCATGATGAGACACTGAGGAACTGTAGTATGGAGGTGTCTCTCATGCAGTGGAGTAGAAAAAGCTGAAAGGAGAAAGAGATTGCTGTCTATCCCATTGGCTGTCTTGAAGCCAGGACTATGATCTTTCTTTTATTAATCTCATAAATTTGGTATTTTAGGACTATTTACCTGAGATTGAAATGCTAATGGAGCTTGAGTAGTGTGGTGACATGACCCATGCACTTTATTCATATGAATTTACCATTTTTTCAAAACTGGTAAGATAAAGTTTGGCTTACATTATAGTAGTTATTCATTGTGACATTCCTTGTATTTTAGGTTCCAGGTTACATCAATTAATCTTTCACCTCAATTTACAGCAAAGGAATCTAATTTAAGGGCTTTGAAACAAGTTATCCCACCATGCTTATGCATAGGATTATTTTTGACTGCATTTCACAAATCCTAGAGATTGTTTTTTCCTCTTTCAAGTCTGAATGCTATTTATATTTGGAAGACCTAAGACACGAAATCTTCCCAAACTGTTCAAATACAAAGTGGCTAAAGGGGCTGGGGATTTAGCTCAGCGGCAAAAGCGCCTGCCTGGCAAGTGCAGGGTCGTGAGTTCGGTTCCCGGTACCAGAGGAAAAAAAAAAAAAAAACCCAAAGTGGCTGAAGGTATTTTTGTCATCTGTCTTCAACTTTGAACCTTGAGGAAGAGATTCAGAAAAAAGGAGGTGACTTAACTGGTGACTTTATTCTTCTTTTCTTTGGACATTTGAAAGAATAGTTGGCATTCAAGAAAAGTATTTTTCTTACAAAAATGAAAAGGAAGAAAGAAAGAAAGAAAAACCAAGCCATATTCTCAGGGAATGTCTAAACAAAAGATAAGGAAATAAGGAAATAAGTTGTAGGAAGAGATACTCTGAATATATATATATATATATATATATATATATGTTTTAATTTAGAAATATGTAGCTAAAATGTGTACATGTTTCATATATTTAAAACATCCAAATATTTAAAAAAAACCCAAATATTTCTAAATAAATTATGTAACAAGATCTGATAAGGACTTTTGCCCGTTAAACATGTTTATAACTGCTCAAATAAATGCAAGTTGTTTAAAATAGGTATGTTTGAGTCGTTTCCTTCTGACACTTATTTTTCAAGTTCATCCCATTTATTCTGTTTCAGTTTTCATAGCTAAGAGGAACATTCAGATTTCTAGGACAGTTTAGCTTGGGTGTGAATGGCACACTTTGAGTCATTGTCTTGTCCACCACTGGCTCTCTGCACATGATACAATATCTAGTGCAAAATTAGCAGTGTATTACTCCTTATTGAATTAAAATTATTAAGCTTCCTTAATTTTGCCCCCAAATTTATTTGTTTATCAAGGTAAATAACTGTTTACACCTCTTATATATCCTGGTCACATTTTTCTTTCCCTTTCACCCCTATAACTATATTTCTATTAATTCTGATTTACTTTCAGCTTCTCAATTCTTTGATTTCCACTGGAAACTCTTTGGCTCTTCACTGTGTCCTTTATTTATTTTATATTCAGTTCTTTAATTGCTGAATCCTGAAAGGTTCAGATATTTGCAGCATGTGAAACTGCCTTCTAAAACGTTTATCGCGACCACCCCTACCCCCTTTGACCTGGCTAATCTTCCCCTTTCCTGATGCTGTCAAGAGGAAGGAGGAAAGCAATCTGCACACTGGTTAAGCACCACTCCTGTGACAACTGCCATTTAGGCTTTGTCTCTTATAATGATGGTGAATTGTCTCCTGAGTTGATCTGCCTGTTTCTATTTTTTTATTTTCCCCCTACACTGTTTCCTTTTATACCCATCCATAAGCAGCCCTGTATTTCTATTGCTGTTTTCTTTCTGAAAACTATTGAAAATAATTTGGAGGGAGAATGAGCTGATATACCATGGTGTAAGGAAAATGGGACAGACGCAGTGTCAGTGCTATTCTCCTTCCACTGCCCTGCTCTGATGAGTGAACTGCGATATTCTTAGCATTCGTGTACCACCTAGGCTTTAGGAGTCCTAACCACATGGGAAGTCTCCGAATGAAAAACAGGTAAAAAAGGAATTTGAAGATTGCTAGTTTGGATACAGATGTACAAGCAAAGTTCTCTCAAATACAGCCAGCTTGAATGTCCACGCAGTATTGTACCTGAGTCATTGTCATAGGTACAAATTCCTCAGAGGTGGGCCATCTTCCTATAGGTAGGCCCTGTTGGAAAAGTAGAACTCTTGATTTCCAGTCATCTGAGAGAAGACTGCGAGTGCCCTTGAACAAGACTAAGCCCTAGTGCCTGTTTCCTTAGGTGAGGTTTTATAGAGCTAGCTGGATCTGGTTGTGTGATACTGGGATTAAGGTTGTGTGTTATTAAAGTAGTCTGTTTATTTGTTTAGCATAATTCTAGGTATGGTTGAAGGGATTTACTTAAAACAGAAGACCCACCCTGAGTATGAGTGGCACCAACCAATAGGTTTGTCTCCTGCATGAAATAAAAGGGAAATGAGGAAGAAAGGCTCACCACCTTCTGCTTGCCGCATCATGGACTGTTTCTTCCCCATGATGCTCCTCTGCCATGCTGCCCTGCTTTGGCACCAGCTGACTATGGACTGAAAGCTTTACAGACTGTGAACTGAAATAAACCTTTCCTCCTTTAACACTGGGTGATAGAACTTTGTCTCAGCAATGAGAAAAGTAACTAAAATAGTACTTTAGTAAATAAAGAAGACCCTAGGGTGCTAGCTAGTCACCTCTACATGTGAGGTTACAACTAAATGGTTCCACCTATGATTAGGAAGCAGGCCTTCACTAGATCCTAAGTCTGACAGCACCTTGATCTTAGACTTCCCAGCCTCCAGAACTATGAAAAATAAATTTGTTGTTCAAAATACCAGTTTATAATATTTTGTTATGATAGCGTGAAGAAGATGCCAGTCATGGGATATAGCAATTACCCTAACCCAGTATTGTATCATCTTAACAAATTACTTTGCACTGACTGTATCTCCAAATAAGTTATCATTCTGAGGTTCTGGGTAGACATAAATTTGGAGAGGACACTTTTTATTTGGCTCAATACACCTGGTGGTGTGTTTTTAGTCTTAAAAGTAATGAAGTGTTCTTCTATGTGATTTAGCAGATTTGCTGGAAGAAACAACCCCATACCAGTTAAGATGTTCTTTGCTGATGGAAATACTTGTGAAGAGTTGAGTACCTGAAAAATTGGAACACAGAAACCTAAAAGTCATGATAATTGCTCTGGATAGACTCTAAAAAAGACCCATAGTTGGACCACAGTTCCACATATTATAACCAAATCTTCTTATCACCAGTGTTAGCAAATGGAGGGAAATCAGGGAAATGTGACTTCACTGGCTATTCTTCTCTGGGGGAAAGAGACTGAGACAAAAATTCTCTGAGTACTGAAGTCTACGCAGAAACAGTGTTTATGTTCCATTGGGGAAACATATTTAGCACTTATCACACACCTGATGCTATGCTAGCTTCTCTGTAAAACATAAGTAAAGTTTTGTTTCTCAAAGCAACTATGAAAGGTATTTATTATAGATGAGACAAAGGTTTCAACAAAGCTGAATAATGTGCTCAAGTTAAACAGCGCTAAAAATCATTTAGCCAAAAATCTGCATCTATCTTCTTGTGCCATAAAACAGAAACAAACCTAAGTGGAGAAATTAGGTGGATGTGGTCCTATAAAAGGGAAAGGATATCAAGGAAACCAGTTCCCAGAGGTCAGATAGCAAAGACAGAAAACAGACAGTGAACATAGTAGCAAAACATTTCGTTAAGAGTCTGAGACATTTGTGTTAGCTCTTCGATATGAGAGCACTAACAGGCTCTGGCAGAAACTGGAAAGGCACATGTGTGAAATCTAAAAGGGTTGATTTTATGCTGAGAAGTGTGGTGGGATGAAGGGGTGATGGTGAAAGTAGACAAAATTTCATTTAGGAGGGAAGGATAAGTTTTAAGTGATCTATTGTACAACATGATGACTATAATAATGCACTGTATGTAGACAGTTCTTTAGATATAATGACTTGCCTTATGATATTCAACAGTGGTGTAGAAGTTATACACATTTACTACAAATAATGCTTCTAGTCTTGAATTTTCATCTTCTCCCAAGCTCATGATGTGTAGGACAGTACTCTCTCAGGTTGCTCGGCAGTGGCAGCAAGCTACAGCTTCCAGTCAGCCATGTGATTCTGAGAGGAAAACAACTAATCCTGGATGTTTGGTACTTTAAATATATTGAATGAGTTTTGTAACTATTTATTTATTTATTTAGTCTGGCATAATTCCCTGAGGTCCATGTAGTTTACATCTTATATCTGTAGTTTATTCCTTATCAACGGCTGTCTGATTACAGTGCGGTGGGTTGTCTGGGATTAGAAAAGACCACAAAGAGCCTTTTGGAGGTAGTAGATTATTGTGATTGTTATTATTATTGTGTTTATTATTGTGATCGGATAATGAGTCCATAATGTGTGTAAAAACCTACTGTAGACTTCAAATTTATGCATTGTCAGTTACATCTTAATAAAGCTATTTTTGAAAAATAAAACAATTTAAAATACATTTGAACTTATTTTAAACTTAAAATTGGTCTTGATTTTATTTTTTAATTTATTTTAAAAATAAAAGAAGGAAACCATATTAACAAACAGATGTCCATTTACAAAATAGCATAAGAACAATACAAGCAATACAGAGTTACAAAGTGGTAGGAAATTAACAATGGTTATTGTATTATGTATTGATATCTTCAAAGTGGTTTCTCAGGAAAACAAATAGAGACATGTGAGATTGATCAAGTAAGTAATCATTAACTGCTCCTTTTAGTAAAGTGATGGAAGTGAGCAGTACAACTATGTTAGCTATCCTGTATATACATACATGCATAATTTCCCCTTCTGTCTTTTCTCTTTTCCCTCACCCCAGTTGCTCTTTACTTATGAGCAGTTTTCTTTCATTTTGCAATGTCTGTCGTATCTCCTAGTTTTTATTCACTCTTTTAGGTTCTTAGACTAGTGAGACAATACGTTGCTTACACATGAAGGTCTGATTTATTTCATTTATGAGTATGGTCTCTAGTTGTGACCATTAGGTCTTGATTTTAAAACCATGAGTGTCTGGACTAGAAAGTCCAGTAGACTTAAAATCTGACAGTACACTATAAGTTTTCTCACCACTAATAAACAGTAAGTATGTAAGGGAATGCATGTTAATTAACTTGTTTAGCTATTCCATAATTTATAAATGACTTTGAAAGATCATGTTGTACACCCTAAAATATGATATATACTTTTTATTTGTTAATTAAAAAGAAAAATGAAAACAAGAAAATGGAAAGCACAGTTTTAGAGGCTAGAGACAGCTGTAACGGTCTCAGAAGTATGTTCTCTTAAGTGCAAGGGCTTTTTAAATGTTGGTTCTAGCTGGGCTTGCCAGCTTTACTCAGGAAAATCATTAACTATTGTTCAAGTAAGTACATCTCTGCCCACGCTGATGTTGGAGTTCACCATGCAGAGATGCTCTTGGGGTGGGACTGGGGAAACGTGAGTGTGTGGTATTGCCTTTGTGTCTGACTTTGTGACTTTTTACTTGAAAGTCATATTTGACCCTATTTTTGCTGTTTGTGTATTCTCTGGACTCTATAGAATGTCACCTTAGAAGCTGTGATCAAAATATATGGTGAATGTTTAAATTTTTAAAAAGTGGAATTAATACCCAAAGTATACATAATTTTAAAAGCAAAATAAGAGATAGATATTAGGAAACACAGAAATAGGTCTTTTGCCAATGAGAAGGGGCCTAAGAGGTGGAGAGAGGAGGAAAGAGGCGAGAGAAGGGGAAGTGAAAAGAATTAAAATGTGTTATGTTCATGTAGAAACTCCCTATGAAGAATATAATCATTATGTACTGAAAACATGTACTAATAAATTTAAAGTTTTAAAATGTAACACAGTAAAAAACATATTACCATTAGTCCCTCTCAGAGTACTCCCACTGGCTTCAGACACACTTATTCCATCTTATTGCCATTTTCTTAAGCAGCTGTGGATGTCCTCTTTCATGAATGTGCTTATAAGCTGTAGTCAAAACTATAGCAAGTACAGCTACTAAGCGCCATCTAACAGAAGTCAGGCTGTTAAAGCCATTACAGTGTGTCTTCATTCTCCTTATTCACTGGGTTTCACACCATGAGACGTCTGTGTCTTCCCAAAAGTAAAAATGATGAAAAAAGTAAATGTTTTGAATCAGTTCAGGACACCAAGCCAATCACCACAACACAATTAAAGACATTCATGGAAGAGGACTTCCAGGACTGCTTCGAAAAGGGACAAGAACAATAGGATAAGTGTTCTTGAAGCAAGCATCTAAGGGGCATTGTGGCAATCTCACTCTAGTAAATGTGTTTTTCTAATAAAAAACTTAACATTCAGTATATAATTTGATCATACCTCATAGCAACAGGTGCACAGGTCCCTTGTGCTGAGTATCACATACTCTGGGGGACAGTTGTTTACTAGTTTTAGATCTTCCAAGAATGATAGCCTTGTAGTCTCTATTTATAAATTTTATCATTTCAAGCGTACCTTCTGAATTTGGTGAAAACTAACCAGCTATATATATATATATATATATATATATATATATATATTCCTTTCCCCTTTGATTTTCCTTAGAATTTACTCAGGTTTTGCACATTTGAATCCTGATAGTAGAGGACTACACAAAATGAAAAGAAACAGGCTCAAACTTGCACAAGCACTTTAACAAGGGACAAGATCAGAAAAGTTCACACACCAGGCGTGGTGGTGCATGCTTGTAATCCCAGTACTTGGAAGGCTGAGGCAGGAGGATCGTTGTGAGTTTGAGGACAGCCTGGACTACAAAGTAAGCTCAAGGCCAGCCTGAAATGCATAGCGGGACCCTGTCTCGAAAATACAAAAAAGAAAAAGAAAAAAAAGTTCAAAGGACAGGAACAGTGAGCAAGGGAAGAATAAGCTGGAGATGGAATCACACTTCTCAGCCTACTTCTCTCATTGCGCTCCTTTTGGCAATATATTAGGGTTTAGTTTTATTTCAATTAGGAAAGGAATTCCCTTGAGAGGAAAGCAAGACCTGCCTAACAGTGTGGCAATCAAAATCTAGCGTTCTCGAACACAGCCACAAAATGGTCCTCATCTAAGGGCTGGGTAAATATTATACTACAAGGGTCTGGAAAACCTTGAGAAGCCCCAAACCAGCAAGGAAATGATCTTTTATCTTACTGTTCAGTGAATCCACTGATTATTTTGTTTGAAGAAAATTGCTCCTACCTGTGAGTTTCAAATGGCCAAACAAAACCAAACAAAACCAAAAAGCATCTTTTCTATAAATGTATGATGATAGGCTACAGTATGTTTATGACTCTGGTTTCTTTCTATTAAGGTGGCTTTATGGCTTTACATTATTACTGTTAACATTATTTTAACTTGGCATGTGTAACATTGCCACGTAGAATAAATAGAAAGTTGCAAAATTTGGTAGCTCTCAAAGTTAAACACTAAACATATCTAAGGTCTATTGTGAATTTTGTGTTTTATATTTTGACATTTTCCTGATGAGTGGCCTTTTATTCTGTAGCATCTCTTCTGAATAAAACATTGAACATACAGCAAAAAACAAAACAAAACACGCAACTTGCTATCTGAACTCTGGATAAGGTAATAAATGTGAAAAGAGGAAGAAACCCATGGAAGGCTGGTTGTTCGGGCACAGCCTCCCTTCAATGTCTTTTATTAGGTGAATGCATCAGGTGCTTCGCTGACCCCCAACACTAGGGGTTGACAGTATGAAATAGAGTTCAAGCTGACATGATGGTACCTACTTGTAATCTCAGAACTCTAGAAGCCTTAGGCAGGAGGATTGCAAATTCAAGCCCAATCTGGGCAATTTAACAACTTAGCAACACCTTGTCTCAAAATAAAAATTAAGAGTCAGGGATGTAGCACAGTGTGAAGGCCCTGGGTTCAACCCTAAGTTTCAAAAATATTAATTAGGGGGCTGGGGATTTAGCTCAGCGGCAAAAGCGCCTGCCTGCAAGGGCAAGGTCATGAGTTCGGTTCCTGGTACTGGAGAAAAACCAAAAAAAAAAAAAAACAAAAAACAAACAAACAAACAATTAATTAAAATAAACCACTCAGCTCTTTCAGACTAAAAACATCACTCTATTTGTCTTCGGAAGTGTTTCTAAAATGTTTTTAGGAATGCAGTACGTTTGAAGTACATATGCTGAGGCACACTACAAGTGACCTTGTTGTCACTTCTCAATAACAGATACTTAACTATAAATTACATTGAATTGTAAATGCAACTCTACATCCCTTTCCTCAAGCAGAGATCTTCTCTGACATTCCCCCAAATCATCCCATGGCAAACATTCTAAATATTTCTAGTGTCGAATTCACTGGCTTACAAAACATTCTACACGTGTATCTCAGGACCCAAGAAATGAAAAAAAAAAGTATATTTTCTTTTTTACTTTTAGTTGAGGGTATCTTGAGGTGTATGTAAGCCTTGAGCCTTTGGTATTTTAAGAAAAGTCTACTATAAGAAAAACCTTTGTTCTACATGTACCAAAAGAACATTGTTTTCCAAGATGACATTTTGTCATCCAACTTATATACCAGGGCGGTCTACGTCTGACTTGAGGGCACTTAAAACTGGGGGAGAAGATGGCATTGCACTCCAGCACCTTCTAACTCATTGCAGAGGTAACAAGAGCCCTCAGCTCATTTTATGAATCCGCTTTTTATTCCCCTTCCTCCTTCCTTCTGCTTCTGTTCTTCCCAATATCTGTGCTGTTTCCCTGTCTGTCTTTTTCCTTCCCACATTTCTTTTCCCTTATCATCTCTATCCATGGGACCCGTTATTGGAGAAAGAATTAGTTGATGCCTCCAGCTCCTCTCCACATACTTAATGAAGGAGAATCTGCAGCAGCCACCAGAGGCCACCTAAATACTTACGAGAATTTATAAAATGTGTCATTAATAAGGACTTCTATAGAAACTTAACGAGTGCCATGTTCTGAGAAGGTAAGAGTGAAATGGGAAAGCAGTAAATTTGCTTCTCTTTGTTGCTGGAGAGACCTGAAATGCGCTGTGCTAATCATTTTTTGTTGTTGGACAATGTACCTGATACATACAACATACACAACGTAGTGGGACAAAACATATTTTGGCTCCCCAGAGTTTCGGCCGTGGGTGGTTGGCTCCAAGGCAGAAACATCATCCTTCCAGAGGGGAGGACAGCTGCGCACATCATGATGCCCAGAAGCAGAGGGGTCAAAAGAGGAGCGAGAGAGAGCGAGAGCGAGACTATACGCCTTTCAAAAGCATCCCCCAGCGACCCACTTGCTTCACATGGCCCCACCCCCGAAGAGCCCATCCCACTCTGAACTTCTCCACAGCCGTCATGATCCGATCACCGTTGGAAGCCCTCACCTCTAAATACAGGAGGGCTCTGAGGGTTTGTAAACCTAAGCCATAACTCTTTAGGAGAAACTCTCAACCCACTTCTGTCAGTGTTGCTGGGCTTATAAAATGTGTGTAACCTGCCAGCAGCTCTCCTGACAGCCGCCTTTCCTAGCCACTACCCGGGAAATTTCCTTTTTAAACTACTGACAAATAGAAGGTTAAATTTTAATTCTCTGACAATGGAAACTTGCTAATTAAACTCTATGCCCTTTATCTCAGAGACCTTTGAAAAACAGCTTCTAGAAGATTGTTTAGAGATAATATAACCTGGGAGCCTTTGTGTCTAAGATGCTATAAATGTTAATTTCCTATTAACTCAGACTTGAAAGAAAGTCAGCAGGTTTTCTGCTGTGCTTCTATCAGTCCTGCGTAGTATCTTGCCAGGACTGTTTTTCACCCTTACTTTCACCTGGCTGGGTTCATCGCAAGTAAGCACATTTTAATCCTAGAACATAAAAACTTACGGAGTTTTCACTGGAAGAGGCTGGAAGAGGTTCTGCCAAAAATAAATGGGACCCTAAATTTGTTCTCATCATAGAATAGGCGGTAGGTTCACTTACTCCCCCCACTGAAAGATTCAGATGCATCAGTGTGAGTGCAGAATTAGTAAGCAAACAGTAAGGGAGAAATGGAAAATATTCCAGGTTAAATAATGTTAGGGGGTGCATAATGTTGTAGGGGTTCAGAAGATTGGCCCATTCAGAACAGCAAGAAGCCACCTCTCAGGGATTAGCTAAGGTGGGACATGGTCTGGCTGATCACTGTCTTAGTTCTGGTATCCATTGCTCTGGAAGAATTCTTATGGCTTGAGCAGCAATTTGGTTCTCATGATAATCTTTGCTTGGGAGGGGGGCTGTCTGAGTTTTCAGCATGGGGTAGTTAGTTGTTCCTGACTGGGGGAGATGATCTCCATATGGAATGATCTGCTATGCACTGCTGTTTTTGGAATAGGAGGTGATTGTACTAGAACCCATTGAAGACTTCTAGGAGTCATTCCACGGTGGGTTAAAACTGGGTGTTTTGCAAACTGGAAATTGAGAATCTCTGAAAACTACTTTAGTTATCTTATCTTGGTATCCTCAGTCTTGAAGAGGGATGAGATAGACTAGATAAATTTAAGACTAAAATTAAGACTAATAAACCAGACACTCCGGAATGATCAGCATGCTTTATGCAAAGCTGAACAGAGTTGTATCCCAAAGTTTCAAAGTAGTAAGGGAGACACACACAAAAACTGGGTTTCCTTTTCTTTCTACTAATTTTTATTTCTTCTGTTTTATTTCAGTGTCACTGATAATAATAGAAAAATCTGTGTATAGTTCAGAAAACTAGAAAGTTACTTGGAAATTAGACCAGGGCTTATGCTTTATGATTTCTGCTTTTTAATCTCAGCACATTCAATTTTGTTTAGTTACTCATTTAAAATTTTTTCTGAGATTTGTTGCAAAAGGCATTAATATAAATTGCTATGAGGCTATCAGTAAATGTAATATCTTTTTAAATTCTATGATTAATAGATTGTACTGTTGATGAGAATTGAAATATTCATGAAGTGTTAAAGATAACAGGAATATGCAGGAATTCCAAGGGATAAATGATGAAATGTAACATGAAAACAGAGACGATCTATATGGCAGGAGCTCAGAGTGAAACACAGATATGAAAGATAACCTGGAAAGTATGGTGATGATCCTATATGAGCATAAAGGAAGTTTCACGAGTATCTAAAGGAGGTGTGTGTTCAGATCTGGCAAAATGGAGAATTCTTTTAGGAGAGCACTGAAGTTAAAAATACGTAGGGACATTGTCCCTAGTTTTATTTCTTTATTTTGCGAAGCTAAGGATCACCCAGGGACTTGCACATGCGCGGCCAGTTGTCCCTCACTGAGCCATGTTCCCAGCTTCTGCCCCTAGTCTTGGAAGGATGTCAGGCTGAAGTTTGAGGGACGAATACTGTTTTTCTTTTCTTTTTCTTCTTTAAAGCAAGGTAACAGCAGTTATTCATTCTCTCGTTCATCCTTTCATTAAGGAGATGTCAGGCTTTTCTTCTATGTGAAGGCATGTACTAGTTTTTGAAACCTGATGAAAGAAGAGGAAGAGACAGAGAAAAAAATGAGTCCAAATTTAAATAATTGAAAAATTCAGAAAATAAGAGGAAGAACTGTGTTTAGTTTTGGACAAATTAGGTATTTATTTTTTCACCAACTTTTCCAGGAAAGATTTAAGTCAGCTGAAAGTGAACCTGAATGCCAGTCCTGTATGGTTTTACAGTGTGAGTGGCCATACATTTTATTTTACTTTCTGATTCTATCAATTTTCTTAGCTACTTTTAGAAAACTTGATCGATTCCAATTCTCAAGAGATTTTCAAAGGACTGCATCATAGTTTAGTGGTCGGTTAGGGATGTGGGAAGTTAGAAGGCTCCAGCTAAAGTAAATCTGACTGGAGCTGAGCCTCAGATCTTTCCTGTTCAAGTATGGGTAGCTGTTTCTTTCCTTCTTCTCAACTTGTTGAAGTTAATAGTATTTTCTGATTGTAATCAGCTCTGCAGTCTTTGGAAACGATGGGGAGAAATGGGTTCTAGGTACCAGCCACGTACACCTAGTCAAGTGCATTGATTCTACAAACATTTGAGTCTGTTTTGGTCCTGCAGAACCAGGAAAATATAATCTATACACATGATGTTCTGATTCTTTATGGCGTAAGAGCTAGTATGAGACTCACAGTTATAGGTGCACTAGGGCCTACAGACAGGATTCTCTCTTTATTCTTTCTTTGTCTCCATAATTTTGGTGTGTGAATAATTGGTGGTATTTGCACTGTTATACTGCATGTCAACCTACAACAGGCAGAATGCTTCTGAATCCACATTCAATTTATTCATGGCACAGCATGCAGGCAGATTATCATGCCAAGTTAATGGGCTTTGCCTTAATAAGATAACTGTTTGCCTCCCAGGTCTAGAGGTTTACACTACTTTTATTTGTCAGTCTTCCTAAGAAGATTCAGGAAGAACATGTAGCTTTATGCTGACATATTATCAAGCCCATCTGCAGAGAGAGACAGATGTTATGGCTTCCTCCTGTTCTGTTCTTTGGGCCATTTCAAATTTCTTTCCTCCCTCTAATCCTGGCAATTAAATGCAACAACTCCTGGAGCTCACCCATGTAGTTTAGTTGAAGAGGGTATTAAAATATCACCATTACATGGAATTGCGTCTTGGTTCCAGTACGCTACTGTCAACAAGCTTTCTGCACTCCCACCTTCACATCTTTCCTTTTTCCTTCCCTTTCTTCTTTAATCCAGGAAATAATATGTATAAAAACCCGATACCTCCCAAGGAAAGAACCATGGTCAAGATGCTTCATCTTAGTTTTTAAAATATTTGTCCTTGTCCTTTTTCCCTCAAAAATCTTTTTCCCATTCACTTCAGTTAGCACTGAATCTTTAACCCTAGTTAATGACCATGTCTTTTTTGCTTTGCTGTTTTTGGTAACTTATTAATTCTTAGCAAAGAGAAGAAAAGGGCAGCGGCTCTATTAACACAACCAAATTGATTCATAATCAGCCACGAACCGGAAGCTGGGTAAGAGTTTTACAAGCATTAAAGGTTAATAGAACCATTCTTCAGCTTAATTTCCAAACCAACCTGCATGAAATTTTCTGACCTCCACCCCCAGATATACAACTATTACATAAGGGCTTTTGGCACAGGTGGCATGTAGGTGGAAGTTATTTCTGCACATCAATAGCTTTTTCAACTATTGAACAATTATTGCAACACCTTACATGTAGCCCCAGCTAGGTTCAGAATAAAGCAATTATGTAGTTAATTTAGCGTTTATCTGGAAGATTGGCTTCCAAATTAAAAAGCTTGTTCAGTTGAAACTAGCACTTGTTCCTTCCATGGGGATTTTTGCACAAGCTTTATTTGCCTATATGAAAAACCCATGTGAAGCTTTCTTTTGGAGTTGACTAGTTGGGTCAAATCATAGCCCAGTCAATTTTTAAATGAACAGCCAGCTAGACAAAAGCCATACTTTCCATTCCTGGTTAGATGCTTTGCTATGCATGTGACTGGCTGATCCCTCCTTCAGAATCAGAGGGACTTTAAAACAGCCTCGAGTCTAGGTGGTAATTCACTGGTGAGAAGGCACGAACACTGGTGTTCCCCACCCTACCCACTAATACACTGCTCTCTGATTGTGCTGAATCATCATTTCACCTCCTTCTCTCTCCCTCCACTTTACTTTGTGCTGTATTTTACTGTTTAGAGACTTTATTTTATTCAAATCATCTTCAAAGAAGACTCTGATACTCCATTTCAGAGAAGGAATTGAAGAATTCTTTCCTCACTAATATTTAACCTTCACTCCTTGTTGAGGAGATTCAGTGGCATTCAGATACTTGAAAGCCATGATACCTGAATAATTCTTTACCTTCTGAGTGGGCCAGTTGCTGTCATGAGGTGCGCTATGGGTTTCCTTTGACTCATTGGGTAAGAGGTGGCATAAGGACATCCCAATCAGCATAATTCCTGTCACAGGAACAAGGATGATCTGACTTATGTGTCCTTCTTTAGTGAGAGACCCTGAGCACTGGATATAATAAATTGGTACTTGAAAATAGACTGTCACCAGGAATTACTTCTTGCAATGCAATAAACCAGATTTGTTATGAATTCAGTTGGGAAGATTCTCAAAGTCGCAAATCAAACTTGACCTTCCCCCTTGCTGACAGCGTTCCGCACTTTAATATTTTAGAAATATTTCTGCTTAGAGCCATGGATTTAGATATTTATTAATGGAGAATATTTTCTAGCACTGTTTCCAGGCAGTGTGTTGCATATTTATACATTATTACTAGCTGTCTGTGTTGATCAAAGTATATCAAATAAGCACTGGTTTTCATATCAAGAATATGAACAAATTATTATTGCCTTTACCCAATTTTTCTTTTTAAAATAGAATGCTCAATAGTGCTCTAACAATTAATTGCCAAAATAAAAGCTCATGCCAAGACCAAACCTTTATACAGAGCTTATTATATGCCACCATATTAAATAAAAAGCCTGCCAGATGCTAGTAAAATAACTTTGGTATAGCTTTGCTAGGAGCAATTTACTTTTTTCTCTTTGCTTTGATGCACAAATAGTTAATGGCCTTCAGCCTACGTGGCTATTTAAAATGGAATTGGTCATCTGAGTATTCATTTTTATCAATATCATTAGCCTTCACTGTGAAACTGCTACTTAACATGTGTACTGTTTTATGAATTCATGAATTAGCTTTCAGCATGCATTGCATCATAACTGGCATTACAAGACCTGAGTTATTTGTTTAAAGACTGAGGACAAAATAAGAATTGGGCTTCTATTTTAGGAGAAGGAATTTAGTTCAATTACAAATAAACCTGCTGTTCTTGGCAGACAAAGCTGATGTTTCTGGCAAAGTAGAAGATACTGACTGATGCTATCTGAGAAGTACTGAATGAGCTCTCTAACTAACCAAAAATTAGACTCTTGCTTCTCCTGGTACCTGAAATACTATCATTAAGATTTCATCCCTTTGATTCTAATTCTCCCATTCTCAGACAAAATTGATTACAATATCTGTACTCCTAAGAAAGCTTGAATATAAATAGGAGTCTTGTGGATGTGCGGGAAGAAATTCTAACCTGTAGGACACACTCATGTTTAGAGTAGAAGACATTTAACATAAGACAAATAACTTAAAGAGTGTTCTTGGAGAAAATCACTACTTTCACTTCAGGTCAAGGTCACAAGTTATAGGGTAGAATTTAATGAAAGACACTAGCCTAGAGAGGAGCTACAAAGCCTAAGAAGCAGATATATCCCCAGTTTGATTTGCACTTCACTGATTTTCTCATTTAAAGAATGCTTAGAATAATTGAACCAGAAGGAAAACAAAACAGATTCCAACTTTTTATCACCAAAATATCTGAGAAAAACTATCCAGACAAAACAGGGTGAAAAGAAAAATAGAAAAGCTGTCAAATAATAAACATGGAATCTCAGATGAATTTGTCATTTTAAGCACAATTACAAGCTTAAACTTGTACATTGGCTACTATTACTTATACATGTGTTTGGTCTGTCATACTTCACCCAGACTGCTCTGCAATGCTTGTCAAAAATGGATATCATTTTGTTTTATCAACAAATTCCAAATTTCCTTAAAGAGGAGACACAGTTCCATCAGACTGTGCAACGTTTTTATCATTCTTGCCAAATGCTGGCGCTGTCTTTCCACACTCCAGGCGGTGCAATGACAATAATGAAATGCTTACTAAGTCTAAGCCCTGTACTGACTGATTATATATATGAAATTGCATCTGAAAATATAGTTATGCATCCCTCACTTGAAAATTTGAAGCTCAAACTCATACAAAATGTAACACTTTTGAAGTTCCAATTTGACTCAAATGGAAAATTGCACACCATGAAACTTTGTTTCATGTATAAAATCACTAAACTATAGTATGAGGCACTCTCAGAGTATGTATATATGGCACATACATTTTGTGTTTACATGTAGGTGCCATCCCTAAGATATCTAATTATAGTCAGTCCTTTTTGAATGGTGGGATACATTCTGAGAGGTGAATCATAGAGTTTATTGTGGATTCTTTACACCAGCATCACCCCAAACATGTGAGCAATGCATTGTGCTATGACTTTCAAACAGCTATGATGTGAACTGCCAAAAAACCTTTTCTACTCTGTTATAATCCGAGGGAGTCACCATCATATGATGGTCCGTCATTGACTGAGAGGTCATTGTGCAGCACACGATTGTGTATGCATGCAAATATTCCAAAGTCTGAAAAATATGTAAGATGGGTTACATTTTAACATGTTCATTAAAATAATAGTCTGGAATCTTTTCTGCATCTCTGCAGAATACTCTTTAGTGGACATTAAAAACTGAGTCAATTTAGAGGAGAATCTAAAATAGTCTGGTACTCAAAATCTAATTTTTGCTTTTATAAACAGAGCAAACTTTTTTAAAAAGAGTAATTTAACCTCAGAGATTGAAATTTCTATTAAAAATTAGGCCTCATAGAAATCTAAATTTTTCTGATTGTTTAGAGGTAATCAAAGGAAACACCTGCATGAACTCTAAATCTTTGCATTGACAGTATGGCCTGTATTATCATCTTCATTTTACAGGAGGGGAACATGAAATGCAAGGAAGTGAAATAGCCCCTTCATGTTCACTCAGCAGCATTTAGATTATTCTTTAGAATAATGCTGATAGTTCTACATGTCATGTGTAAGATTTTCAGAGAGTGAAATGAAGGAACTACATTAAAAGTGTATGACAGTGTCCAGGGTGTATAAATCTATATATGGAGAGAAACAAACCATCATCCATATGGGTACGTGGAGGTGCTTGGGATATAGCTCTTGGAGTCACTAAGTGCTCTCTCTGAAGAGAGGCTCTTTCAGGAGAATGCTTAGAGAAGTTTCCCTACCTGAGAAACTTTGCTTGGTCATAAAAATTAATTATATGGCTCCAAGGAGAATGAGAAGGATAAACATGTGAGCAAAACTGATGCATTTCGATGCATGTGTTTTCCCCCAAGAAACAATATTTTGCAAAAGGTACCAAGATGATTCCTTATCGCTACCATAACTGCATCACATTTAATATTCCAATTGCATGAATGAGTTTTCTATACCAATCTTCTTTGTCTTGGCTGATGCTGTATCCTTTTACAAAGTACTAGCCCTCCTTTCACTAAAAGTCTCTTCAAAAATCTTTTTTGGGTTTATCATCTTCTGAGGTAACAAAAGACCAGTTGAACTGTCTTACACATAAGCAAATGAATGAATGGCTGGATCGATGAATAATCATACAGAACTGTAGTGGCAAGATGTCGAAGGCTGCAGGAACCAGGCAGATCTGATTCTGAGAGATACAACTGTCTCTGTTTCTGTCTCTGACTGTCTCTACTTTTAGTTTGAGGGTCACCCTAAGGCAGCCATTCTTACAGCCCAGTCAATGGCTACTCCATCAAAGAAATATCGCGCTGGGCAGAAGGAACACGAAACCAAGCGTGGACACAGGACCTTGGGATGACAACATAAGCACAAATCCCTAAGTTCTTCACCTGTTTATGAATTCTTCCACTTTGACCCTTATACAAAATGATTTCACCTTTCTACTTTGTAAAACTCAGTCATTGACTTTCCATTTAATGCTGCTGTCATATTTTTTCACATTTTATTCTCCAAAATAAAATATCCCGAGTGAATATATGAAAAGAGTCCATATCCTATGCTTCTTTTAAATCTCTGGAGAGTATAGTACTTGATAAATGTTCGTTAAACACAATTTAATTTACCTCTCACATAAAAGTCAGATGTGAATGTTCTGCTCCCCTCAGACACTCAGGGGGTTAGAAACAATTTATTTTGTGGCCACTTTTCCAGACACCTTAAGGTGGAACAAACTGAAGCCCATCTCATTTTATTTTACTTTTTAATTTTATTTTATTTTTCTAATTTTTGACTAGGAATTTTTTCTCAAGAAAAAGAGGAAGAAATTGCTTAACTACTTTCCTCATAGTCCAGTGAGAAGCACTACACATAGCTGCAAATGAGGCCAAGAAGTATACTATAGCCCGTGTCTAGAAAGAAGGAAACACTGGATTTTGGTCAGTAGCTTGCTATATTTACCCCACACTGGTACACAATAGCCTTTGTTATTCCACACTTTGCTCCTGTCCACATTTTGCTCCAGTCCCCACCAAAGCAAAGCTGACTTTTGAAAAAAATGAGTTTATGTTTCTCTTCTGATCCAATTTCTTCAATAGCTTCCTGTAACACTCGAGTAAAGTCCAAACTTTTTTTGCCAGTATCTACCAAACGGGATGTCTCTCTGGCTGAGTACTCTCTACCCTACCCTCGCTATTCTTGTACCAAGTAGGTTCATACGCATTAGCTTCTATTTCTTGAGCTTGCCCAGATCTTTTCCTACGTCAGTGTATGTGAATTTGCTGTATTATGGGCGTGAGATGAACACCTTCAGATGCTCACACTCGTACTTCTTTCCATCATTCTAGTTACTCCTCAAATGTCACCTTTGCAAGGTTATCTCCAGCCAATTCCTTTGACTGCCAGTTATCACAAGATGGTCGCCATGGACTAAAACACAATGTTTTTTGGAACAGCCTTCTTCTATGCATTTACTTATATGCAGTGTTTATTTGCTAAAGTCCATCCCACTTCTTTGACTTAAAGGTCATTTGGCCAGAGCCTCTCTCAAAATTTTTGTCTTACCCAAATCCATACCCTTTTCCAGCAGGCCTGATGCCTCAGTATTCCATCTTTCTCTTTCATATATGGTGGCTTATCACTATATTTAGATTGTAAGTTCTGTAAAGACAGAGGGTGGTACCTTCTAGTTTGTCTCTTTAAATTTCACTAAGACAAGCATATTAAGTGAGTGATAAAAGGGAACAAATAGAGACTATTCAAAGGGAAATGGACCAATGGGGGCTAGCTTTTCTATTGGAAGTTCAAATTTTACATCTCTCTCTCTGAGATTTTTAACCAGAACAGCTCATATGATACTTATGTAAGAGTGCACTCAGAAATAATTAAGGGGCCACTTCATTTTTAATCTATACTTTTCCCTTCAATCTACTAGATATCTGAAAGGATGGAATAATAAAATGAAATAACTGAATTTTATTTGAATTATATAAATGAATTACTTTGATTCTCAATACTTTGTTTTCTTTTGCAAGATCTATTCTTAAGTAGATGTATATCTTTTGCCTAGCAGCCCACCAACATGTGAAGCATTTTTTTTTTCTATTTTCAGTTTTCTTTCTATTTCTATCTGGATTTGATCTCTCTGCTCACTTGCCATGGACCTGAAAAGTGCTTGGTTTTGTAGAATTATGAGTACTTATCAAATGGGTGATATTGGAGACCTGGAAATGTTGAAATTTATTAGAAGGAACTGAATGATGTTATTACGAGTAGGTGCATAATAAGAACTTTTCAAATAATTCACCATTAGCAATAGCTACTGAACATAATAAGTAGCAAAGTCTACTTAGCAAAACTACAGTGTATTAGGAAAACTAATCTTCTGGGTGTAATTTAACTATTTCAACAACATCTGTTTGAAGATGAAGCAATCAAGCCTTAGAGACATTAAGTAACTTGCAAAAAAATCACAGATAATGAGAAGTAAAGACAGTAACCGAAACCAACTCAATCCTGTCACAGATTTCATTGTTTTAAGCAATGTTAATTACCTTGAATTGTAAGTATTTACAAGAATGGTGTTTAGTGATAGATAGTTAGGAAATGCTATACTTATAATTATGAAGACAACTTTCATGGTTGACATATATGAATTGAATAGGTACAAAATTCAAATTATGTATCAGCCACCTACTCAAAATGGGTGCTTCACCAATCTGAATGGATATGAATGGCAGATCTTACTTGGCATGTGCTTTCTGAGTATCTGTCCAGTGCCAGCTTCTCTTTTCATATTTTCCCCCTTCTGAGAGAATATACCAAGAACCTTCCATCCTGAATAAAGGTTAAGACAGAGTGGTCCTTTCAGGCCATCAGGCACAGAGACACCATCCAGTGATGACACGGAAGTGACTTCAAAGGCCACAAGGCCACAAAGGGTGTTGTCAAGTAGGAGGCTGAATGGTGAACCCCACTTCTTCCTGATAGGAAGAGCCTCTTTTCTGTGATAAACTTTGATAAGAACCTCAACATCTTTATCTGTATAGGTTTTATTTTCCAATCTTTTTTCCAGTGTTTTAAAACTTATTTTTCAATGGAATTATTATTTTTACTAAGTATTTTTATGATTACTAAATATTTTATGGGATGGAATTATTATTTTTACTAAGTATTTTTATGATTACTAAATATTTTATGATTATTGTTTTTGGAAATCCTATCAAACCTAAAATGCCTAAAATGCCTTCCCCTTCTGTTCTCCACCCACTTCTTCTGCCTGTGTTCACATATAAGGAAATTCAGTCAGACAGACCCAAGGACTTTTTTAGGATTACTCAGATAAGACCTGAGATTTGAACCTAATCTTTAATGTCTCTTCTGGGGCTTTTCCCACTACATCCCTCTGCTCCCACACCACAGCTACTCGGGGGTCACATGAGTGGTACCCACCGAGCTACAGCTATTGGGTGATAAAATCAAAACTAATCTTGGTTTTAAAGGCAGGTTAACTTTTTTCATATACTGATTCCCCTAAGGGTGTTTAGCAGATGATTGTTTATAGTAACCAAGGCTTGAAAAGTAATGTTGCTCAATGTAAGATTAATCATATAAATGATGGTACTGCCACACAGTGGCTTCCACCATTTTTATAAAAATTATGACAGAATTAAACTTTTATGGAAACAGAGAAATTTTCCAGACATATTAAATGATGAGTGCCGGTTATAAGTAGTATTTTTAGTGTAATACCATTTAAGACCATGTGTGGTCAGCTGTTGTTGCTCATGCATATAATTATAGCACCTGGGAAGCTGAGGCAGAAGCATTGCCTTGACTTTCAGGCCAAAATGGTCTATGCATGTAGTGAGTTCAAGGTCAGCCTGAACCACATAGTATTAAAAAAACTCATATGTGGATTTGTTTGTACATGTGTATGCATGTATGTAGAATCCTACATGCCAAGATACCAATACATGTCTTCTTTGAATGATGGTACATACATAATTTTAAATGTTCTTCTTATTCTTCTTATACTGCTCAATTTTTTACTGACTGTGTGTAACATTAAAATTAAGAAGGAGATCCATGATGCCATTTTTTTCTTTATATACCAAAGCATCCTATCCCACCTTGTTTGTCCTAGTATTCCACAGTCTACGCTAAAGTAGCTCTAGACACAAGCACCTGAATCCTCTGGAGACATTTCCTCCAGCCTTTATTCACACAAGGCTTGGTTCTGTCCAGGTATTTCTATTTCTATCTGGAAATATTAGTCTGCCTCCTATTTTTCTACATAGTGCCTGCCCCTTTCTTTTCACCCATCGACATTCTGTACAGTTTTGAAGATCCAAGATTTTTTCTGAAAAATTCAGATGCATGATATCTGGAAGTCATCCTGCCAGTCATGTTCTTATTCTGCTTCTATAAGATGCCCTGACGGATGGGTGCAGGGCATCTACGACCGTTGTTCCCTACGTAAAGACATGCAGCTGAAGAACAAGTAGAAAATGAAACCAAGGCTGCAGTCTGATTAGCAAGTTTGGATCCCTAGGTGTAAATAGGTCAGATGTTCCTGTTATTGTCCAAGTTGCAATTACCCCAAAGAGGGAATCATTTGATCACTGTCATATCTCCAGCCCCTAGTTCAGTGTCTAGCACACAGACGATGCTCAATACATATTTACTGAGTGGATTAATAAATGCATGAGAGGTTGAGTGAATTGCCCACATCACAAATAGAACTCCAACACAGGGTGCTTTGAAATGGAGCAACTTGGGTAGAAGCCACTAGAGGAAACTGAAATAAGTAAAGGACGAGAGTGGTTCACAGCTCATGGCCTTTGGCACAGAGCTCCCAGGGTCTTCCTCAGCTGCTGCCTGAGAGGCTCCCTCTATTTCCTTATGCAGTGGACTAGGAATGAGTGGCTCCAGCTCTGCTGCTGAATGTGCTTGCGCCACGTATGTCACCCTTGCTGAAATATTCCATCTCATTGGCTCCATCAGATCATATCACATCACAGCTACACAAGCGGCCCATTTTCTTCCCCTTTTGAGGGAAGGAGATTAGACAAAGGGAAAATCATATTACATCAAGAATCATTTTATGTTTTTGTTTCTGTGCATTGAAAGAATTGATTTGCAGGTTTTAATGTATTACTTGATACCGCAGCAAATTTTTCTGTGCACTGTGAGGGTGCTAATAGATGAACTGAGGTGAACAAAGCTGAATTCATGCCACTTTAATCATTCTTAAGATGAGCATTTTGTTTTTACGGTCATCCTTGTGAATCAGTAATAGAAGAAATATTTCAGCGCCAAGAGCTCAGGTCTCATTTTTCCGTGCCCAAGTAAACATGGAAAAATCTATAAAATTGCTCTCAGAGGTTACTAAGAAATTAATCTGGCTGCTTTCATCTCCAGACTGGGTGTAAGAAATGTTTTGGCAATGACTGAATGGGACACTTTATAAAAGAGAGATTTGGGGAAGGACAGTGTCAGTGTTTTTCTTTCTCTCTCTCTCTCTTTCTTTCTTTCTTTCTTTCTTTCTTTCTTTCTTTCCTTCTTTCTTTCTTCTTTTTTGGCTTTTTCTTTAGCAGCACTTAAGTACCTAGTGGGTGGGGGGAAAGCCAAGAGAGAGGGCCACTGAATGTTATATAGCAACTGCATTCCAGGTGAGGAGCATTGGGGACCTACTATCAAATAGCCCTCCCGGGATTAATGGGGTTGGTGTGAGTATCGTCATTTAAGGAGTGGGCTCTGAGGCTCAGAGAAGCATTCTCATCCTGCCCTGATTCCAGCAGAAGAGAGGCCATGAAGGCACAGAAGGCAGCTGTTGCCTGCCTCTTACCTCTGGGCGCCTCGACACAGCTGATTGGGCGGTGCTCCAGGGGTGCAGTATTTTGACCTCAGCATGAGCATTAACTCGCTGTTTCAAGACACTGGAAAATAAGGTTAAGTTCCTTTGACGTGAGAAAATGGTCATTATGGTCATATCTAAATTGTGCCAATAAATTTAGTAAAAAACAAGAATATGCAAAAAATAGTCTAAGCTAAACGGAAACTACAGGAAGCCAGAGTGAGGTGTGGACAGAGTGGGTAGTCCCTTTGTCCTTTCATGGGAAAAGAAACACTGAATTGGTTAATTCAAATTGTGAACATATCAGTTCAATAAAAATATCAATGAAACCGGTATAGCATGGCTAACTATTGCAGGAAAAACAACTTATTATCTATATATTTTTTCTTTTCGTTTACTAGGTGTAACATTATAGCAAAATAATCAGATCATCTTACCCTTCTTTCTTTACTCAGCAAATATTTATTATGTACCAACAGTGGCAGGTTCTACTGGGTGCCAGGCATTATGTGCGCGGTGCCTTCCTTCTTGGAACTCTGTTCTCTCACTTGTTTTTCTCTGGCGGGTTGTACTTAGGGAGAGACAGTTTTAAAGTAATTTCTGGAGCAGAAATTTGAGAAAACTCATGTGTTTTTCTCTGGCAGGTTGCACTTAGGGAGAGACAGTTTTAAAGTAATTTCTGGAGTAGAAATTTGAGAAATGACATACAGTTTATCACTGAAATTTTAAGATCCTGTCAAATAAGTAATCAATAAACAGCCTCACTAAACTCTCTCTCTTCCTCCTCTCCTCTCCTCTCTTCTCCTTTCTCCTTTCCTTTCCTTTCCTCTCCTATCTTTTCCTTTTCTTTCCTTCCCCATCCCTCTCTTCCATTCACTTCTTGCTTTTATCTCCAAATAAATCCATACTTTATACCAGAAAACCATGATAGTCAAAGAGACGAGAGTTTTCAGTTCTGATAAACTTGCCAGAATGTAATCATTGGTGTATTTAGAAAGAAGCTCCTCTCCCATTGTACAAGTATGGCAACTGCGTTTTCTGCACTGAAACATGTTCTATTTTGAATCATGTAGCGGGAGATCGAAGCCTATAGTATTACTCAAGATGGAAAGCTTTTAAAAAATCTTAATCTGGTTTGGATTATAAAGTTAATTTAAACAATTTCACAGCATCCAGTGGCAGAAAGGCAGGGAAATTTGAGACCCTTGTGAGTGGACAGAGGGTAGTTGGAAAAGATCCTGTGGTCTCCAGAGAGGGGACCGCTCATCTATGCTTGATTTTCTGTCGAACTTGGCCTCCTCTCCCCACTGATTGGCTTCGTCTGTCCTGGGTGCTTCTGTCTACAACAAAACTTATAAGCTAGCTTTGTGAGCGAGTCCTGAGACCGGATGTGATCACAATTCCATTGCCCTCCTCCATTGCAAAAAATAGTGTCATCTGAGCTCTGAATTTAGGATAAACTCACCATGACAGCAATAGATGCGTTGTATGAATAAATCCATAAATGAATGCAAAAGTAAAGTGCAAGTATTATGAAGTATAAATATAAAAAATTTTGTGTACTCTGTATTTTTTCTTTGCAAACTCTTGTCACACTAATATATACTCATAGAAGTGTACATAAATGTTTTTCTCATTGTTTATTGAACCAGAGAATACACCAGCATTACTATCAACAGTAACTTTTTTATTAAATGCAATTTTAAATTGGAACCCTAACCTAGTGCTTGGAATTGAAGCACGATCGTTGAGATGAAATCTCCTACCTGGATGTAAGGTGACGACCTCGCCTGGAGGATTGCCACGGCCCCTCTCTCATTCTGTGGTTGTTACCCTCCATGTGACTCCTGCCCATCATACAGTGAGAGTTCTTTTATGGGGCCTAAGTGAAGACAGTTTCTTCAACTCCCCCTTAGTGGACAGTAAGTTGGTCAGTTCTCAGCTGGGGAGAAATAGACTTTCCTGGGGGCAGTTTCATAAGGAACAGGTGAAAGTGTTTTGATGGGCTCTGGGAACAGAACTCAATTTTCCTTTTTCATTGTAACTTTCTTTTTACTTGGCAATAAGCTTTTAAATATGATTTTATGTTTTATTTCTCCAAAAACCTTTGGGATAATTTATACTCTCAAATTACGGCAGTCGCATGTCCCAGTGGGCCGCTGAGAGCATCCAGGAAAGAGGCCCAGAAGGAACAAGTGAGCGCCGTTCCTTGCACTGAGCGCGTACTAGGTTAAGGAATTGTCTCACAGTCTCTTTGACTCTGGACCCCTGAGGTCCAAACAGACGGGCGAGTGAAAATCCAGCTATATTTGTGAAGCTTTCTGTGTATTTCCTAAAATTTTCCTGCTACATAAGGCCAGGGTAGCAGAACGTGTGGAATTTTCTACCATTTCAAGCTGCACCTATTTTCAATAAATTGAGTTAATGTTATTTCCATATTTAACCCTGGAAAATTACTGACAGCCTAGTTCTTCATGAGTTTGTACTTTGGTTTGATTTATATTCTAATCTTACCAGAGTTCCAAGCAATTATTTAATTCCCTTTACTTTAGCAAACATTTCTTGGTTTCATTATTCTCTCATGGAAAACCAATTAAATGTGTTTACTTTATTTACACGTAGTTGTATGACACTTTCATTTTCTAAAATTTGTTGTTCTTTACAACCGTAATTCATTTAATTCATAACAACTCAGAGAGGTAAGCACTACAATTATTACTGTGATATAAAGTGCAACAAAAACACAGAGACACCGAGCATCTCACTATACTTTGTGTAGCTACGAGGTGGCAAAGATAGGATTCAAATTCAGACAGTGCATTCTACAGTATGCCTTTTTGTTTTATTTAATTGGAAAATTCTTTTTAACTTGGCGTTAAGCCCGTCTGTGACATCTCTTTCCTTTGATAAAGAAATCAATGTTTCCAAATGGATCAAAGGAGATGAAAAACTAGTTTTTGTAATTTATGATAAGATATTTGTAATTAATTGGTGTTGATAAGAAAAAAATAAAGAATTTATAACTATAATTTATCTGATTCCTCAAACAATTTTTATGTATTTTGGATTTTGGATGTGAATAGGTATTACCTTTTACAGAAAACTCAGATATGAGCACCTTTATTCCTCATTCCATTTCCTCTACTACTGTGTACTTCCTTAAGGACATTGGTTTTTCCAGAGCGCTCACAGAGTCTCAGCATCGTTCCCAGTGGACTGACTTGTGCTTTCTGCTATTATTACACACAGCCGTGTTCCAGGGGTTTTGGAACCTTAATTCTGCAACATGAAAATTCCAATCCTAGAAGGTACACATCTGTAATATTTTCTGTAAATCATTTGGCATATGGTCCTCTTTAGTTGATCTTTTAAATTCAGTCGGACCAGGTATATTGCTAAGGTTGTCTGACATAACATCATCATTAATCCCCCCCTTTTCTCCTCCAGAAGTCTACTTCTTCCACTGTAGGCGATCTCCACAATCTGGAAGTGTCCTTTCCTCCTCAGCACTGTTGTTGTCTTTGTCTTAGCTTTTGCTTGCATTCACTTTTCACTTCACCGAAAGATCAATCTGTCTTTTTTAAACAAGCACCAGCAGAATGGAGACAATGGGTAAAATAGCTTTTCTGAGTGGAGTCTATCTTCACTAGGTAACTTTCCATTTCAGTGTTAGTCACTGACGATGTGGTTACCATGACAGAATTTGCCCTTTGAATGTTGGGGACCCCACCACTTATGTTGCTCAGCATATTATAGAAGATACTGGGGCTGAGGATTTAGCTCAGCGGCAAACGCGCCTGCCTGGCAAGCGCAAGGTCGTGAGTTCGGTTCCTGGTACCGGAGAAAAACCAAAAAAGAAAAAAAAAAAGAAGATATTATAGGAAGCTAGAATCTTCGAGCACTTCTCCAAGGCAGAAGCTCTCTCTTCTAGTGCCTCTGTAAACCTGAAAGCCTTGCTATTTCTGTCTTTTGAAATATTCTGAGCTCAAGAAATTTTTGAAATATTACATGGATAAAACTGACAGTTGCTCTATCCCATCCCATTTATCCTACTGTGAAATCAATTTTGAACTACTTTTCTTCACTGTCTATTGTTTTGCAGTACTGGGGATTAAAATACAAAACTTAAAAAGGGCTGGGATGTGTACTTATTTGAATAGTATATGAAACTTTTATAAAGCACTTGCCTTGTATAGAAAAATGTTCTAAATTTTATGGGTTGGGAAGAAAAGTAGAGGATGAGGAAATTGTTTTGGGAAGATTGAAGTTACTTGATTGGCAATTCTTGTGCTCAGACACTGCATTAGTTTACAGGGTCGCCATAACAAAACAGGCAAGAGTGGATTAAAACAGAAATTTATTTCCTCACCATTTTTGAGGCTGGAAATCTGAGATCGTAGTATTGGTGGCTTGGTTTCTTCTGAGATTTCTTTCTGTGGCGTGGCTGTCAATGGGAACCTTTATGCTGTTCTCACCTGGTGTTTTCTAGTGCACAGGTGCCCCTGGGGTTGCTTTTTGTAGTGTAACTTTTCTCCTCTGATAAGAACCCTGGTCAGATTAGATTAGGCCTTCTCTAAAGACCTCAAATTAACTTAATTGTCTCTCTAAGAATCTTATCTTCAAATGTAGTCACATTCTGAGATAATGGAGTTTAAGGGCTTCAACATATCAAGTTAATGGTATACAAGTTAACACATAATGGACACCTGGGGATAGTGGTTTTAATACATATCTGAGTTCACAAAAAAAAATTAGAAATTCTGTGTGCTAGAAGCAGGAGGAATCATAAAGCCAGAAAAAAACTGGCTTTGATTAAGCCATGACTCCTTCAAGTAAGATGTATGAGGAAAAAGACAAAGCTTCAGTTTTGGAGAAGAGGGGGAGGGCAGTAATAAAAAGGGTCCAAATACGTTAAGTACATATCCTTACTCTTTTTAAAGATGAATGTAAACTACATGTACTGAGCTAGGGATTTAGCTCAGCGGCAAAAGCGCCTACCTGGCAAGCGCAAGGTCGTGAGTTTGGTTCCCGGTACCGGAGAAATACCAAAAAATAAAAAAAATAAACTACATGTACTGCAAATGTATAGGAGTTTATAAATACACAAGTGCTCCTGAATATACTCTTTTCAGCTTGAATATTTTCACTCAGTATAATTATTATGAGCTTTATCCATTTTCACATGTATCATTGTTTTTTTTTTTCTTGTTTAGTAGAATTTTAATATATGTATGACCAAAATTTGTTTGATTCACTCTACTAATAGGCATTCTCATTGTTTCTTCATTTGGGGTGCTACAAATAAAGCCGGAAACAATATCCATGTGCAGATTTTGTTTGGTCATTTGTTCTCATTGTTTGATTAAGTATCTAGAAGTAGAATGCCTGGATTATTTGGTAGCTTTAAGAAAATCTTGTGGAACTATTTTCCAAAGTTTGATTAACTATTACATTTATACTCCTTATAGCAGCAGTTTATGAAAGTTCCAGTTGTTCCACTTTGTCAACATTTGATATGATCAATTTTTAAAATTTGAATCATACTAAGTAGTTACATAGTAGTATTATTTTATGGTACTAATTTGCATTTCTTTAACAATTGGTGAGGTCATATTTACCTTTTGCAACTTACTATTCACTGATGCTGTTCCTTTGTATCTTTCTTTTGCCTAGTTTAAAAAACTGAGCTATTTTTCTTCTAAATATGGAATTTTAAGAAGTATTTTTAATATCCTGAATTCAGTGTTTTGTCTTCTAGATGTTCATAAATACTTTTTTCATCATGTGACTTGACTTTTTTTTATTTATGATAGCCATCAAAATGTGAATGTTTATATGTTCATGAGTGCAATTTAATTTATCAGTTTTTAATTATGGTTACACTTTTCATGTTCTAAGAAACATTTGAAATACAAAGAACACAAAGATGATTTTTCTCTTTTTAACATCAGAATGGTTTGCTTTAGGATGTAATTTTGAGTTAATATTTGTGTACGTGTGAGGTAAGCCTCAGTAATGTTTTTCTATATCGAATTTATTCTGTATACTTTAAAAAGATTTTACCATCATTCGTTTGTCTTAGCTTCTAATCAGAAATCAACCACAAGTGAATGTATCTAATACTGCATTCTCTATTATGTTTTAATGATTTATTTGCCTATCTTTTCATTAATAACAAAATATATGGGTAAGTGTAGTTTTGCCAAAAATTTTGAAATCAAGTGAAAAAATAGTCCTACTTTTTCTGTAAAACATTGGTTTTGTCATTTTAGCTCATTTGCATTTCTATGTACATTTTAACGTGCTTATCAATATCTAGCAAAAATAGTTGTAATTTCAGTGAAGATTGTGATTGAGGTATAGATCAAAAGATCTATAGATTTTGTCATTTTGGAAAGAATGACAAGAATTTGTCATTTTGGAAAAGAAGAGACTAAATGTATTCATCATGTGACTTGGGGGAAGTGCCAAATGTTTGTTGTGTGTTGGGTTTAAAAAGATTAAAAATATTTTCCTGCGCTTTCAATGTCATAGGAGCAAAAAAAATATACCTTCTAAGTGCTGCTTCAAACCCTGGGCTGATAAGTTAGCATACAATATTGTTCCGTTAGGGTATTACTCGGGCGAATGATTGTATTAACTGATAGAGCAATTTGGGGAAAATTACCATCATTGTGACACTGATTCTTTCCATCTTCCAAAATCGTACTTCTCTTCATTTATTCAAGTCTTTTTCATGTCCTTCAGTAAAGCATTAGAATGCTATTTATTGAATTCCTTCTCATAGATCTACGTCCTGGTATTTTATAGCTTGTTTTGCTGAGAAAAGTAGCGAGTTCTTTTTCTTCCCAGTACGTGCACCTTTTCCCCCTTTGTGTGCTAGCTGGTCCTCCAACAGCAGTGATGATGCAAGTACTTTGCCTTTTTTCTATGTTTAAAAGAATGTTTGTTCCATTGTTAAATAAAATGCAGAAGTTACACATTGTATAGATATATTTTAGTCATATTAAAGACTGTCCTTTTTAGTTTGCTAAAAAGTCTTAAGATCTTTAAAATATTGTGAATGAGAGTTAAATTTTATCAGATGCACTTTCTGTATTTGGGAGAGGATCGAATTCTTGTTTTCCTTTTTTATCTTTTAATGTTGTGAACTATGCTAACAGGTTTTCTAATTTTAAACTATTCTTGCATTCTTGGCATAAGCCTTATATGACTTTGATTTGTTACTTTAATTCTTTCCTCTTCTCCCAGAACAATTTAAATGAATTACGGGTAATGGGTTCTTTGATGGCTTGGTAGATAATATTTGCAGCTTATCTAGTCTGAATGTTGTGTTTGTCAGTTTGGAGAGATTTTTAAAGGATTCTTTTTTATACTTGATCATTCAAGCCTTTTGGATTTTCTGTTTCTAACAGAGTCATTTTCAATAATTTTAACTTTTAAAACATTAAGGTTTTCAAATGTATTAGCATTAAGTAGTTCATGTAATTGTCTTAAAATTCTACCACATTGATAATTATGACCATCTCTTTGTTTCTATAATTATTTATTTTTATATTCCCTTTTTTGCTGATCAATTCTTCTACAGAGCAGTCTACCTTCCTAGAAAAATAGACTGTGATTTTGTTGACTATTTTCTTATTGTATTTAATCATTTTCTATTGTTATCATTTTGCCTCCTTTATTTGGCTTTGATTTTTCCACCAATATTGGAGTATATTGAGAAATAAAAATTGCATATATTTAAGGTATACAATTTAATGTTTTGATATCTGTGTAGTACTTTGTGAAATACTTACATAACCAAAAGAATTAGAATACCCATCACCTCACGTAATTAGCATTTTTTCTTTTTATCTTTTTTATAGTAGGAATGCTTAAGTCCCATTCTTTTGGCAAATTTCAAGTACACAATACAGTGCTGCTAGACATAATCACCCTGCTTTATATTCAACCCCTACGACATACTTACACATCACATTTTCCATGCAGTGCCGCTCCATTCCCCTTTCCTTTATTCTCTAACAATTATTTATGGTGTACAAAATAGACTTTAATTTCTTTTTCTTTTTCCAATTTCTTGAGTTAGATAATTGTATTATTGATTCATATTTTCTCTTTTATAATAATATATTCATAAAATACTGTGAATTTCATTTTAGGGATTAGTTTAGTTTCCTGTTCTGTCAAGGGAAGAAATTTTTATAAAAAGCTGTATATTTAAAAATTTAGAAGTGAGATGTTTTATATGGGTACAGTCATGGCTTCTACCTTTTGTAGTATGTACCCATATGGTTTTTGAAAAGACTTGAGGCATGTTACAGCACTAACATCACATTAGACACAAAATAATTAAAATTAAAAGCTAAAAGTGATAATTGAACAAAATAAAAGAAAGGAAATATTTATAACTCTAAGAAGAAATTATTTAGCTACTCAAGGAGCTTGCTACAAATTTGTAGGAAAATAGCGTTAGAGTAATAGCCTTACTCATGGCTATTTCGCAGCTCAGCACTGTGTTAAATTCTTTCCATTTGTTTTCTCCTCTAATTCTCATAACGATCTATTGAGTATGGTTGGTCTATGGTACTTTCTTCATGTACAGCTAAAGAAAGATATACAGAGATATTAACTAATTTAATCTGTTGTCATATATCTAAGAAGTAGTTGAACTGGGCAATCAATTTCTAGATCATTCTCCTTAGTATGGTTGTTCATGTAGAATGAGTTTGTGGACAACAGGGCTGTAGAAGAAATAAATGAATTTTGTCTTGCTATGCTTGAAAACTAATTTTTTTCTGATTTTTACATGGTATGGGACCGAAATTCTATCTTCTACTTCTCAAAAATCTCTGATTATGTGTTAGCATCATTGAACTTTGCTAAGACATGATGATATATTTGTCTTCCACTGGAAAGAAATTATCATGTCCTAGGAAATCTCTTAAACCTTCTCTTAACTCTTTGATTCTAATAACCAGGAAATTTTTCTAAATAATAATGATTGTATAATATTTTATAAGGTCCTGTTTATTACCCTGAGTACTTATAATTAAAGATCGCAGCGCTTTGTCTACATGGGAGATTTATGGCTATAAAATCCTGAGCAGACTGAGAAGTAAAAAGGATTTAACTGCTGGCTGCATTCTTCTATATTCTCTAGAGAAACCAGCAGATTTCACCTCTTCTCACCCCTGGCTTCTGTTGAACTTTCTGATTTTTATGTCTTTAATCTACACAGAATGAGAAGAGGGAACAAGTAATATAAATTAAAACCCACTGTCTATCAGCCAAAGGGTATGGCCTCAGGCACTCCAGAAGAATGGCAGAATGGACAACTGTTTGTTACTGGCCGTTTTGCATCCTATTGCTTTCTCTTTGCAGAGTGACTTTTATGAAGAATAGTGTAACCTTTTGGAGTACAATGGCTCACCACTTGACTGTGACTCATAGGAAATGACAAGACAGTTTGAGGTCATAATCTTCAAAAAAATGAAAACCAATTCAATGCCACTGTTGGACTAGCAAATGATCAGGGTGGTTTACAAATATTGTGTTTTCAGTTGGTAGCTATCGTGGGAAGTCAATACAGTAAGAACAGAAGAAAGGAAAAACAAGATATTACTTCCACATTAGGATCTCTTAATCTAATTCATGAACTGGAGAATTTGCAAGTGACATTATCCAGGTTTATGTTTGGTTTGCTTCCTGGGATATTACCAGACATATATGAGATACTGAGTAAAGTTTACACTCCCCACAAATTAGTATAACTCTTAGGATTTTTGTTTATTTGTTTATCTTCCATTTCTAGGTTTGTAAAAGACTGTAAGTGCTCTTTCTAATTCCCTTCTCTCCACATTCATATAGTGTTGTATCTCACCAGAGATCCTGAGAATTTTCCTCTCAAGTATTGGTAATAGCTGCACATGAAAAGCAGACCACTCTTTTTGTGAGTCTGTGTGTTATTCAAAGTATCTTGTCACAAGGGAGAAAAGTCTTTGAAGCTTCGTGTTCTGTATGAAATACAAAGGCAAAATTAATTTTTGCCTTTTTATCTTAAAATATCTGTGTGTATGTGTGTGAGTGTACTTTTTAGATTAAAATAATCTTCCATCAAACATCAAATAAAATTTATGTTCTGGAAATATATGCCATGCATCTTGTTTGCAGCTTGAAAAGACTATTCTACTGTCTTGGGCAAATTTTTCTTGTTGATGAATAGGCAATTATGTCTGTTATTGGATTATTTGATTGGATCTAATTTCAGACATCTTAATATGCCTTTTGAATTCTGAGAACTAATGCATAGATAATTCCATACTGTTAGGCAGTAGTGAGGTAAAACAGCGTCTGAGGGCTTTCTCCAAAACCCTGCTCTGTCTACTGAGCCAATCCAGCACGTGTGCTAGGTGAGTTCTCAGGGAAGGCAAGTTTCCCTGGCTGCCCCTGCAGGGACCCATAGTGGCCTTGCCCAAGTATCTCTGGCACCTGGAAAAGTCTCATCTTTCTAGATTTGTGCAGCATAGTTCTGTGCCTGAAAGCTTTGTGATGGAATCCTTTATTAATTGTTGGGGAAAATATTCATACACTTATTTGCAACAATTAGTTGCTAATCAGATAGTATTTAATAGTGATATGTTATTCTGTTCCAGAACTTTTTCTTTTCTCCCTCCCCTGAGATTTCTCTAAAATGGTCTCAGAGGTCTGATTGCATCCTCTTGTTGATTCTGTAGTCATTGGCTCTATCTTTTTGCCTTCCTCACTAGAACGAAAGAGGTAGTGCCTTTTTTAACAGTCTGAACAAACAGCACCCTGATCTCCACTCTGGAGTTCATTTGTTTCCAGAATCTAGCTCCTGGAGTGTGAAAGACGAGGCTGATTTAGGAACATAGGAGGGGCTCCTTAGAAAATATGTATCACTGCCTCACCTACCCACCTTTAGTGGAGACTCTGTAATGGAGGCTCCAGCCTTACAAAGAGTCTACAGAAGAATGACTGTCCTAAGGGGCAGAAATGGATATTCCTTCTTGGGAGTCTTACTCCACAATGGGTAAAATAGTAACTGTGATATACAGAGAGCCCTACTTTTACAAAGTGCCATTTCACATTTTTACTTGACTTTCATAGCCCAGCGTTGGATGTCTATAGAGGAATAGAATCGTGTTAGTGTAAGCTGCAGCTTTAAGGGGGAAGAAAAGAGACATCCACTAGGTCATCCAAAATCGTCCCCACCACTGCTGTTGACATGGCCCAGTGTCAGTGTTCTCGGGTTGGTAATTGGTCTTGGTAAATATCTCTGTAACACTGGATTAATGATTTCTCTTCTCTCCTCATAAGACTGTCCTCCCCATGAGAGGTGACTTCCTTATTTTATGTAGTTGGACCCTGCTGCAGTGAAGTTTAAGAGAAATAGCTGCCTTCAAGCACAGAAAGAGGTGTGCATCTACTTCTGCCTTCAAGAGTTCCGTTCCACATCTAATTGTACAGGTGTGTGGGGTCTTAGGCATGGGGAAAAGATCACCGTGGTTCTTTATAGTTTTTCAACCTGCCAGGTTTCTTCTCCTAAGGAAAGAGATTTGACAGAGTTAACTTGTAAATTGTGAACCCTAGCATTTCTCTTTTAAAGCAGACCGGCTCTGTCTTTGGTTGTGGTCCCACACTTTTCACAGTGTCCAGACTACCATATGCTGGGCTGTGTCACTGTTTAGCAGAAGAGGATGCTGAGTGGGTCTGGGTGTTTGGAACATTTCACTCACTTGACCCTGGGCATTATACTGTCTTCCATCTGCTTCTGAATAAAGCTCTGGGGTTTGATTCCAGTTCTGAAAGTAGGAGGTGTTCTAAGACTCATCCTCACTGGGCCCTGACTCAACATTAGGTGCCCAAATCTTCCTTCTTGTTGGCATTTTTTTCAGTCAAACAAATTCAAGAGACATTCTTGGGGAGAATCATGTTTTGATTGAAAGTAGATTTGGAGTTAAAAAATTCTTGATTCTAGCCAAATTATATGTCCTGCGTATCATTTCTTTTTCGTCTAGATCTTGCCCTTTGCTCCAAAAAAACAGACTATTATAGAGTTGATTGATGGAATTTTTTTTGTTCTCAGGTCTAATAATGGGTTTTGACCAGGGTAGGCATCCCAAGTGCACATAGGAAAGTGATATTGGGTATTCATTCTTCCTGAACCCCCTCTGTGAGCTTCTTTGGAGCTGGCTGAGTGCCTTCACTGAAAAGCTTCATTCCTCTCAATGTACCTTAATTATAGCTTGTTCCTCTCACTTGCTGGTAATACTCTTTGCCCAGGAGTGGTATCAGTCCAAGTGTTACTACCTTTGAAGTAGCACATTATAATCTGTAGTTTCCTAATGGCCCATCCACATGGTTCCTCTCTGAATAAACTTTCCTTGAATTGTCCTATTTGGATTGTGCCATCTGTTCTATGCTGATAATTTGACAGATACATCCTGTTACGCTGGACAAGTCACTTCATAATAACCATTACCTGAAGTGTAATAAGGACGATTTAGATGAGATGATAATATCTCTTCCTGCTCTGGCGATGTGGTCACTGCAAAATGAATCACTACTTTGGGACCCTTGGGTCTCACTGAAGGATAATCTGCATACCTAAGAAATGTAAAATAGAACTAAGTATCTAAGAGATTAGGGTACACAAAAGTGCTTCAAGAATTCAGAAACAGGCAAGGTCAGTGTGAACCAAATGGTCAAAGGAAACATGGATCTGGCAGGAAATTTTACATCAACATCAAAGAACCATTTGTTGGAGGCTTTTCTAATCTCGAGATGCAGGGTAGGTATTGCTTTGAAAGCTGTATGAAGGCAGAGGTCTGATGTTGGAGCTACTTAGAAGCTTGAAGAGTAGTGGTCAGTCTCAGGCAAACCATTTCTCTTGGAAATGGTTTAATCTTCAACTGAATCCAGAGTACATCAAAATAAAACGTAAAATTTGTAGGCATTTTTCAGCAGAAACATTATTTTTAAAAACATAGAAAAAGCAGTAGATTTGGGGTTGACAGTCTAACATTTCAGTTGTTACTGTCACTAATTAACTGTTCTTGAAATGTTTTTTAACCTGAAAATAAATTCTTTGACTTTATTTGTTACAGGTTACATTTTGTTTTAATTTGAAGATATTAGAGACATATAGAATAATGTAAGAATTATATGAAAATAACCATCATATTTGCATTCCAGTTAGGAAATAAAACATTCCTACTACAATGGAAGTTCACAGCCTGTCCTTCCTCAGTTGGATATTTTCGTTTTTTCATCAAAGATAATATGTAATCCCTCTCTTCCCCACTCACTTCAATCTAGAGCCAAGGTCAAAATAAAGGAATTGCTTTGCCAACTGCCTTCACAGTGGGAAATCCTCACTTTCAGTGAGCTAGAGTGGAGTATAGCGCCATACTCCAGGTCTCTGAGAATTTTGGCTTTATTGGAATACTGTTTATCCAGGCCTAGGCCTATCTATCGGTAAAAACCCCACACTCTAGGTTTTTGAATCGGTAAATGTCCTTAGCACAACCAAATTTTAAGGCTGGCTTATCCATTATATTCTAACTGCTCTTTGGCTTAGTTTTGACCTGTGGAGATCTTCTTTATTTCATTATTAGCTCTGCTATGAACATTTTAATAAAATACTTAAAAGTATTTTTTATGTTTCCTATATAGCAGGAAACTGTTAAAGTACAGAAAATACACACTTCATCATGCTGAAAATCAAACATTATATGCTCACTTTGGCAGCACATATACTGAGAAGCAAAGATTAGTCGTCTGGATAGTTTGAAAGTCGTTCTCCAGCTCAGATATGGTGACCATTGTCGAAATTAATTATAAAACTTTAAAACCTGTTATAGCCAGGAAGCTTATCTAGTGAACTCAAATCTGCTGCAATATCGAATTTTAGAAATGAGTCATGGAAGAGTGAAATGATAGCCTCTTTGGTAGAAATTTCCAGAACTTTCCATTTAAAGTTCTTTAAAACCCAGGGCCAATCTTTCCAAAATATTTAAAAGTTTGCTGGGTTTGAGTTTACTAGAGCCAGAGACTGTCGTTTGGTTTCATCTTGCACAGTGTTTAGCATATTCCATTCACACTGCAGGCTTTCAATATGAATTTGCTTATCTGATTTGAATTGACTCCTTGGAGTTCAATGCAAAAACAAAATGGTGCTAATATTTCTTTCTGCTTTGCCCATCCTGAGACTGAAATTGAGCCAGCTCACAGCAGTCCTTTCCTTATGTTTCACAGAATTTGTGACTTTTACGATCTAATCTCAAGCTCATTTTCTTGCAGTCTATTTTCTTGGTTGGTGTAAAAATAAATAAATTGTAACTAGGCAGTTGTTTTTTAATTATTTGCAATCTTGTGTGGTCGTGTGTTAATTCCCAAATTAAACATAAACCCTAACAAGTGTAATTCAATAAATTGGCTGGGTTTATAATTAAGACTTTTTATTTTGTTTTCATGTCAACCTGGGATCATTAGAAAATGACCAGTTGCCATGGGAGATCATTTCAATACTTATTATTTCTGTTTCCTGAGGAGACCAAAAGTAAGTAAGAATGTGGAGCATTTATTTGACTGTAATTTAAATTCAGTCAGGACAATTCTAACCAGAAGACAGCACAAATAATCTGGTACAATAAAAAGTCTTAAAACAAGTTATGAGAAGAAAAAGAATTTCCTTAAGTGGAACATAGCCAGGCATAATGGTACACACCTGTATTTTCAGTATTCTGGGAGGCTGAGGCAGGGGGATGATAGCTTCTAACACAGCTTGGGTAACTTAGAAATTCAATGAGACCTTATCTCAAAGTATAAAATAAACAAGGCTGTACTTGTAGCTCAGGATGAAGCCTCTGGGTTCAGTCCTCGGCACCGCACTGCCAAAAAATAAAAAGTAAAAGAATTGAAACAATTACTTGAGATGTGTTTGTGCAGATGTGAGTTCCAAAGTCTATTGTCACGTTCATATAATATTGAGGTAATTTGAATTTGAGAGAATCTTTCAGGTAAGACCTGACCTTCTATACATTAGAAATAAGGACCAACAAAAAGAAGATAATATCACAGAGATAGAAGCATCAAGGCTGAAACAGGAAATGTTGGTTTTAAAAACATGTACATGATCGGAAGAGACTCATAAGGAGCAAGAGGTAGAGGAACTTACTGCTGCTGTCATTTCTCACTTACAGTTCCTGTCACTCCCACAGCCAGCCAGCAGTGTCCTTCACCCGAGGTAGTCACACAGCTCTGAGAGTGTCAGAGGAGGGGAAAGGCTTTGTTAAGCCACCTTCTAGCAAAGGAGGCCACTAAGTGTCTAGAATTTACTATAAAAAATAAGAAGGTATTCATTTCTACATATTACACATGGAAGGAAAATTGCAAATACATTCTGATAGAAAGGCTGCTGAAGTATGTTTTAGTAGATGAAACATAATGCTATCATTCAAACAAGGAAGACTTTACAACATTATGGGAAAATATGGATGATACAACCAATGTTTTTGATAAATATATATATATATATATGAGTATGTGTGCATGTATGTGTTTATATACAGGATTAATTCCCTATATTATTCTACACTTTTGCAAAAATAATGCTTTATAATAAATATATATTTGGGGTTAGTACTTTAGAACTTTTCTATTCCACGTATATCTTATGGAACAAATAATCATGTAGCATGAAGGTAATGCTATTCAGATTCCTTTTATGATAAATCAAGATGTTCTAGTTTTTTGAAATCTCTCTGTAAGTATGCACCAGTTCCACAAGAATTGCTGATTTTTTTAACCTGCTGTGAAGTTAGAAACCAGGAGGAAGAATTTTCTCCTTGATACATCCAAATCTCAAATTCCGAGGCTAGAGGAAGAGAAGGAAATTGGAAGTAAGAGCAAAGGAATAATCCCTAAGTCTCAGTACTTCTTTGATAAGCGAAAGGTTTAGCCATTGGCAACAAGTGGTCATTTGTGAGGGCATACTGGAACCAAAAGCTTGTATTTCAAGAAGATATTTTTTCAGTAATATCAACATGATTAAGGTTAATCTTTGTTATTTTAGATTATCCTTATTTCTAAGAGGAAAATGAGTGCCAGACATGCAAGAACAAAGCTAAGTAGTCAGGCTAGAGAGGCCTTCTGGTTCACAAATCTAAGAATTTAATAATTAGATTGTTCCTATGCCATGTTTCATATTTGTTTTCCTCTCAGGTGAAAAAGCACAATACATTTCTGTGTTGTTTTTTCTTTCAGAATAGTTGGTTAGTGATATGGATTTGGTTCTATCTGGCCCTCCCATCCCAGAGTTGTTGCTGTAGTTACAGATATTCAAGGCTGCCTCAAGCTCTGAGGTCTGCTGCTATAAAGAGGCTGTCACAGAGAAACCAGGGGAAGGTGCAACGTTAAAAAGATAGCTCTTGAAAGAAATGAGGAAGACCATGTTGACTGTCATGACTACATCTCCCTCCTCAACTTTCTTTCCCTTAAAGAATCTGTTGTCTGTATGAGGCACTGAGTCTACTTACTTTATCTTTTAATAGCTGCTCTCTATGCTCAATTTTAGGCACCTGTCAAGGATAAAACTGATGGGGAAAGAGGTGGTCTAAGATGTTGTATGCTTGAGCTCTGCTACAGAAAGCCTAGGTAGAGGGAAAGCTGTGGATGCTGGCTTTGGGTATCAGAGAAACCGACACTCCTGGTGAGCATCTGCAGTGGCATATGCACAAGGAGCAGAGCCTTCCAGAACTGGTGGGACTGGGATTGTTGCATGTCATATAGAGAGAGAACTGATGGTTCAAGGAATCAAAAACCAGAAGGATGTCAGTCACATGATATATCTAAAGTGCTGCTGGAAGATAAGGGAATATTTTCTTTGAGTAGTTCTAAAAATGTATGACGGCAATAGGAATTTGCAATCTTTGTTGTAATTCCTACTCATTCAGCCAATATTTTGTACCAGGCACTTAGTTAGTGCTAGTTATATAGATAATAATTCATAGTTATAATAAAAGTTAATGCTACTTGAGTATTTTCTATGTGATACAAGATTGGTGCTCATCTCCAAATTATTTTATAATTTTTCTAAATAAGTATTACCAGTCCCATTTACAGAAGAACATATTGATGTTAGGAAGACAGACAGATATTATTTCATGTAACAAATGTTTATTGAGCATCTTTTATGTGCTAACCTTTGCCCCTTTGGTTAAGGATACATTTGAGAGCTAGATAGACTAAATATTTCATTCTCCCAGAATTTAAAAGGTAATGAAGGGAATAGATAGCAAGTAGTTAAATAAAATGAATCTTTAAGTTAATGATGAATACTCCAAAGGAAACACAACAGGATTGTGAGCAGAGAGACTTACAGGCAGCAGGAGAGGAAGTGGGATCAGTTAGTAATTTGCACACAGGAGAGTTTATTTAAGATAGCATTTAACCTGAGGCATCAATAACAAGTTGCGAATAGTGCACACAACTAGGGCCAGAGTTCTGCAGGTGGTGTGTAGGGCAAGCGCAGAGGATAAGTTGGAATGAGCTTAGTGTGTTCAGTGGCAGAAAGAAACCTGGTGTTCTGGAGCCTAGTGAATAACAGGAGAGTGGCCTTGGAACCCTGGGCTGAGCCCCTGAAGGCTTCCACGATTCTGGTTTCCTTTGGCTGATGGAGCAGCGTCAGTGGCGGTGAATGTTTTGCTTTGCAAAACAGATTTCCTCATGTTTTCTGATAAAGGACACTTTGTTCCTAGGTCAAGACTAGCTCTTCTTGGGCTCTCTAGGTTCTCTGAAGGCTGAAACAGAGCTGAATGTCATGAAGAACCAAGTGTTCTTCTTCTGGTTCTCTCTCAAATTAATCTCCAATAGACATGTCCTTTTTGAATTCCTTAGAGCTCTGCTAATATAGCCGAGGTCGGTTATTGGTAAGACGTGCCATTCTCCTCCCTCATCTTTGTGACATTCTTGCACTCCCCACTCCCACCTTTTTATGATCCAGTCATCTTTGATTCATCCCCCTGACTCACTGCATCTGGAAGGGAGATGGTTATCAATCTGGACATAAAAGACTTGAAAAACAATGCAGCTGGTTGTCCCAAGGATGAGAGGAATCACTATGTTCAGTTATGCTGTCTATTATGCTGTGCCTTGTTCTTAGGGTCATAATTTGTGTGTAACTCATTAACTAAGAGCACAGATTGACTTCCAGAATTCTGATACGTGTTAATAAATGATCTCAGGAAATGTATCAAAGCAAAAATTTATCTCTAAATGTTTTCTTATAGATAAAGAGATCAATTCCGATTTCATTGTTACAGCTGTGTATTTAAGGAATGATCCAGCCCGGCATGGTAGTATATGCCTAAAACCCCAGCACTTGGGAGGCTGAGGTTGGAGGATCTCTGCAAGTTCAAGGTCAGCCTGGGCTACATAGTGAGTTCCAGGCCAGCCTGAACTACACAGGGAGACCTTGTCACACACACACAAAACCCCAACAAACCAATCAACCAACAGCCAACAAACAAAAAAATAACCTACCATATGCACATGAAAACATCACCCCAAAGTTGGAAGGTCCTTCTGTAGCTCTAACTCAGATCACATAAGCAGCAGTGTGTGCATCAACATGTATTTTTGTGTGTCTATGCGTGCATGAAGGTGTTGTATCCCTCTGCGCCTCAGTGTGTGTGTCTGGTCCATATGCTCTCTCTAAAAAGCTAATGTGTTAGAGTGGAAAAGCACAGGAGACAGAACTCAGGGTAGAAGGCAGTGTCACAGGTGGTTGATGAACAAGAAGATGCCCATGTTACCTCAATCCCCCACTCTGCCTTACCTGCCTTCCAGAGCAGCCATCTTGCAAGAGAATACTGATGGCAGGTGAGGCAAGGGTAGGCTGATGAGGGCTGGAATTTTTGATTTCTAGTTTTTAAGGCTGATTATTTTCCAGTTAGCTCTTACTGTGGGGTCTCTGGCCCCTTTCTCCCTGGTGCTTCTTAGAAACTATATTTTGTTCCTGGCTCTTTCTTCTCTGTTACTCTTCCCTTTGCTCTGCTTCCTCACTGCCATGTCATGAGCAGCTTTATTTCACCACGCTCTTCTGCCATTTCTGCCTCAGATCCAGCCGAGTGCCAGACATGCAAGAACAAAGCTAAGTAGTCAGGCTAGAGAGGCCTAGCCTGAAAAGTGTGCAAAATGATACCGCTCTTCCTTTAAATTGTGGGTTTCTGATGTTTTGTCCCAGCAACAAGCAAGCTGATGAATATAAACCTTCAGTTGTGACAACCTGAAATATCTCCACATACTGTTGTTAAGTGCTTCTGAATCAAAATCATGTCAGTGCTGGACGGTGTTAACAGCTCAAGGGAAGAGGATTTTATTGCAACTAGGCATTACCGAAAAATACTGTTGCTCTACTAATATTCTTAAGTGTCTGTCAGTTGAATACAGAAGCTTTTCTAGGTCTTAGGATCTACATTTTATGAAAGCTGTTTTAACCAGTGCTGTGATACGAGGGTAGGAGGTTGTGATGCTGTGATTGTTGGGCCAGCTGCACACTGTACACAGCATAACTCAGACCAGGATTCGACTTGGCTGTACTGAGACGGGCCTAACGGTGGTCAAGTTGCAGGGGAGAGGAGAACACCAACCCTGCTGGTTTGTGGAAATTTGGCAGTAATATAGACCTACACTACTGCTTGAAGTCTCGGTTATTTTTCCAATAGCTGTATTGATAACCTATTAATGAAATTAATGTGGAAAGCAGGCTTTAATAGTTTCACCAAGGGTAACAAATGGAGCAGGCTCTCTTTTCTGTCCCTTGACTGGAATAATGCTACTTCTAAGGAGGTGAGCAGCAGTTCATCTTTTGGTTTCTGGAAACAGAGCAGGTTTGTAGAAGTTGCGGTGGAGTTTTAATCTAAAAGCTCTTTTCATATTTGGCATCCAGGACCTTGAATCGAAAAGGCTACCCTCCTCTTTTACTTAAGCTTACTGTATCTGAGACGAGCTGGAGGAAAAGGATTTAAACAATGTGAAAGATAAAAGTTTATTTAGAAAAATGAAATGCTCATGATTTTGATATGTGTGGTACAGAGTAATCTCAGTGCTCCACTGTATATCAGGTTTAATTTAATATTCAAAACTCCTTTTCCTATATATTTATATATAGGTGAAGGGTACATTTTATACTACAAGGGAGTCGTTTTTAGTTATTTGTTCAATTCTAGAGGCGGAGGCAGTGTAATGCCTATAGAGGAGGTTTGAATGGGGCAGCTGGGATTAAAAGGAAGCTGCAGAACTTTGAGTCAAAGCAGTGCCTGAAATCTACTTCTGTAGTCCCCACAAGAAACCAGGCCACTATCAATGGAAAGAAGAAGGACAAAATTGAGAGATGATTTGTACCTCTAGAAAGTATACCTTGGTAATGCGTGGTCTGAACGGCAACTGAGCACGAGGTCTGGGGGGCAAGGGAGAATTGAAGATAAACCCAAGGGTGAGATAGAGGGATGATGAGAGAACTGCATGTGATGGTGAACACAAAGAAAAGGAACAAGTTTACAGGATGATAATATTAAGATTTATTTTGTTCATTTAAGTTATAGGTACCTTTGGAGCAGTGAAATATGTTTTCCGGTAGGAAGATGGGAGGTCTGGAATTAAGGATAATTTCAATGATAGCAGCTTTTGGTGCATTCACAGAAAGGTAAAAGAGGCCAAAGTAATAGATGAGATCACCAAAAATATGGGACACCACCTCTGTTTAGGAGATGGAAGAAGGAAAAACAGCAGGAGACAGTAAAGGAGACTCAAAAGGGGAGATTATGGAAAATGTAGACACACTGGAAAAAAGTTACATCCCCAAAGCCAAAGGAGAAAATACTGAAAGAAGGAAGTACACTTATATCAAATGTTTCAGAAAGGCTGCAGAGGATTCACTTTTATTAACGATATGCGAACCAAGCTCTGTGACAGGATTTAGGAACGGAATCACAGCAGTGACTGGTAGGTTTTCTTCAGTAGTCATCCTTGATATTGCATTGAAGATTTCCATGAGTTGTAATATTAACAGCATTGTCACAGTGGGTTAAAGATGGAACCAGTGGGTTAAAGAGCCAGACTGTGTAGATCAACATCTGAACAGAAATGAAGAAAAAAAGGGTCACTGACGGACCTTTGTAAAATGGCCTCATCTAGCCTAAAACATAAAAAGATTATTATTTCATTTTTGCAGCATATCGTATGTGAACAAGTTTGATTCATTGACTTTAATCAAATATATTAATATAGTTAATTTCAGTTGTAGAGAGAGAGATTAATGGAACACAGATTCGTCTTTTCCTCTTTGAAGCTTACAAACGAGCTTGAAATCAAGTGTGCATGTATTGGGAGTTATAGGTGCAAAACAAGATAAAGAGAAAAATTTCACAAACATAACAATTGTTAATAATATACAATAACAATTACTATTTGTTGTAGACCAAATGTGAAGCAAAGTTAGGAGAAGGAAAGATAGCCACAGATGAAGAAAGCCTTCAGCACACAGGAGGATATACACAGGGCTCATAAAGTAAGATTAAGATTACAACTTCCATAAGGGGAAGGAAAGAAGAGAAACTTCATTCCAAAATTTTATCTCTTCTCAAGGAGAGTGTAACAGTGCCACCAGCTTTCCTTCCACCCTAAAAAAAGATCTCAAAAACAAATATTTTTGTTTAGATAGCTAGCAATAGAAACAATCCAAATGCTAAAAAATAAGTTGTGAAAGTAATTATGATATATACAATTATGTAATATATAATATGTGATATATAATTATGATATATACAAATTATGTAATACTAACATCCAATAAAAATCAAACTACTGATAATCACTGGAAGATAAATAGCATTGGATGGGACAGGACAGGACAGGACAGGACAGGACAGGACAGGACAGGACAGGATAGAATGGATCTTAAAATCAATACTCCAAGGAAAAGAAGCTAAATCAAAGAGCATGCACTGTATGTTGCATTATTATGGAATGCTAGCAAAGTCAAATGTAATGTAGATTGACATAATGAAGTTTAGGAGTTATCTGCATGTAAGGGCGGCTATGAGGGGTGAGATTTGCAATAGAGTCACAAGAACCACACTGGTAAAATGGTGCTGTAAATTGTAGTTGGAGCTACATGAAGTGATACATTTACTAAAACTCACTGAATTGTGCACTTAATATAATCAAAACTACTGCTCTGTTGTACATATATTATCCCTCAATAAAATTAATTTAAAAGGGAAAGAATAGGCATAAAATATTCTAGTTAAGTGAAAGTAGTATATATAATAATATGGTGTGTATATGTTAAGTATTTAGAAAATTTAAGAGAAACACAAATTCACCCCAAAATTATACTAACCAAGTTCTATTTTGGGGGAGATTTTTAAAATTTTAAAATTTCTCATCATCAGCATAACAGTAGACACGGTGCTGAATGACAGAGTGGTCACTGTCTGGAAGGCTGGAAGTACACAGAGCCTTCAGCAGCAGTTGTTATCCTTGCCTGTGTACACAGAAGGTTATTACAGCGGAATGTGTGGCTTCAGTCACTAAGGATACAGGGTAATTTACACGGAGAGTTGAAAATGAACAATTTTTTTGCCCCAAAACTCAAATATATCTTCTTGTTCGTCTCTTCATCTGTTTTTACCTCAGGGGAAGGAGAAATTCTGCCTAATTACACATAGAGCTGAGTCTCACTTCCCAAAAGAGGGATGAAAAACAAGAAAGTAGTAAAAAGTAGTGGCTGCTGTGGTGTTAGCTTTCAGTACCAATGTCCTGCACCATGGGAAGAGGCCTGAAGGCTCAAGAGACACAGCTGTATCTGACATGTTTTGTATCAGGAATGACTAAGGTTGCCCCTTATTTTTCTTTCTTCAATATTTCGCAAATTAAAACAACACTAAGATTCCACCTTACCCCAGTAAGAATGGCTAGCATTAAGAAATCAACCAATAACAAATGCTGGCGAGGCTGTGGAGAAAT